>NW_027110526.1:1058555-1071752 GCF_000696795.3 Halyomorpha halys
TTCCATGTCAGTCGTTTGTCGAGATGTAGTCCTAAGTAACGGATCTGTTCGACAGGAATAAGTGGGGTATTATTAAAGGATACTGTAGGGCAAGTTGTCATGGGTTTACGTTAATTGATTTTAATCTACCACTTGCTATATTTTGCTTTAGAAGATAAAGTCTTTTCCCCTTGATTGAACCAACTCCTTAGCAATACTAACCGACTGAAAGGTAGAACCCGGCTGTACTGGAGCCCCGTATTCCAGAAGTGCTCCTTGCGGTCTGTTGCCAGCTGCTGGGTAAGGTGCTTCTCCCAGGGCGCATCCCACTGCATACAAGGTTATTAGAAGGAGCTAAAACAGAAATATATCTTTCATAAGCATTTTGAGTCAGAAATAAATAAAGGAAAAGACAAAGAATATAAACCGTTCATTTATAACGAGAAGGTATATTTATATCGATTCCGAAACATAAAAAAATAGTGAGCTTGAAGGTAATTTGTCTGCCGTAAGGCAAACAAAGATAAATTGTATGTAGTGTATATATAATCCTTAGTTCAAAGTAGTATATATAATTGTATATGTTTTAATAAATAAAATAGGAGGTAAGAAAAAAAAAAAAGGTAATTTGCCATTTGCTGCCTAGTATCTCCACTATTGTTTGGTTGGTATTAACTCAAGAAAAAAAATATGATTTCATGCGGATAGGGTGAAACGGAAGTTGTGGGGAATGGGGAGGGGAAGCACTGGTTAATTTTAGAGAGTAGAATGTTAGACGAACTTTACAATCACAGCTTCTAATACAATATATATATAAACCTTCCTATATTGACTTGGGTTTTTCTATTCTAATTATTATGATTCTATAATCATATTCTACCTTAAAGTATAAGAGTGAACTCATGATCATTATTAGTGCAATTTTATTTAATGTCAAACCTTTTTTTATTTTTTGTATGTATAAAATTATTATTTTAAACTATTTTGAATTTTTGACAATAAATTTTTTTTTATCTTTCGAGGTGTTCGCTACAAAATACAAAATAAACAAATACGTGCAGACTTTTTAAATCACAATTTCAAAATATGAATTATTCTGAATTAAATAAGCTATTGGCAGTTAACACTAATACACATTTTCAAAAGTTACCATTTATTTAAAAATAAATATAATTTTTTTTATAATCTAGTTTGTTTTGAATTTTATCAGATTTCTATAAATTCAGGTTTTTTTCCTTGAAAATTTCAATCTAAATTTCTTTTTTTACGGTATACGGTTGGTAATTTGCAATATGGTATTATTATTACTGGCAGCCGTGACACAAGAAAAGGCATTTAAATTAAAATGAAAAAATATATACATAACTTTATAGTATTTACTTTCAACTTTTTTTTTCTTACTTATTCAACTTCCATAAGCATAAATTGACCGTATTTTTTTTTTTAGCTCGACAAGGATAACGCGAAATTTTTGCTTGCTCTAAAAGGCAACCCAGGCGAAACAAGTCTAGAAACTGCTAATTAAGATTTAGGAGCTCAATCCTTCCTTCAAAAGTCAGCCGAATAAAATAGAGATGCATTCATTCCCCTGAAAACCCAGAGCAGTATTCTAACTTAGCATACATTTTGTGATAGTCTGCTCATCTCGCTCATGCAATGTACTATTTTATTTTCTCATGTTTAATTTTTTCAGTAAATCATTTTCATGTATTTCAACTCCTTGAGCAGGCCCCTCCTTTTTTGGAAAATAAAAAGTAAAACTATCTTCTTATATTACCTATAGCCATTATCCATGTTAAATTCTTTTTAATAATTAATTCAGCTATCACAAGTGACGTAGTTTAGAAAGAAGTTCCGGGAACTTACGGAGTTTTGCTCTTTCTCTGTGTATCTCACTGATATCTGATCTCTATCAGTGATGGTACAAGAGCCCAACAGGAGAAATAAGGCAGTTATCTCACCCAAATTTTTGATTACTTTAATGAAAGCTATGTAAAATTTATAGTCAAAATTGATGAGTCTGCCAAGTATAGGTAGCAGGAATAAAAAATGGCGGCTGGTTCAAAGCGATAAAAAAAAACTAATTTTTCATTCGGAGCTCTATATCTTAAAAAGTAGGAACAACACGAGCAAACCTAAGAGAACCCCATTACAAGAAGAGTAAATTTGTTAAATTTGAGGCCTAATAGAGTTATTTAAGTTACATAGTTTTCTAGATATAGCTTTTTTAACAAACAGCATTTCATAAAAATGTTGTATAGGATGTACTGAAAGATCAGTAGTTAGTGAATTTATTTTGAAAAATTTATATCTCAAAAACCATTTGACGTACAGATGTCTATTAGCACTCAAATTAAAGATAGTTTAATGAGCTATAAAGTTGTTTATGATGTTTATCTTCTTGGGAGTATCAGTTTACACTAAATTCGCTAAAATAAGTTGATTTATAGTTGTTCGGACAAATTTTCATTGCCAAATTTATATTCAAATATGAATATCATAAAAACTACTACCCCTACAAAGATAAGTGTCATAAACTACTTTATAGTAAGGTAAATTTCCTTTATTTTGAGTGTTTGCTGACATATGTGCGTCTTATGAGTCTAGAGATATATTTTTTCAAAGAGCCTATACTTATACCTAGTTTTCATTAAAGTAATCAAAAATTGGGGTGAGGTAACTGCCTTTTTTTCTTTCCGGCTCTTGTACTTGAGGAAAAAACACAGTTTGGAGTTCCTTGGCTGATTTAAATATTGTAAATAGGAATGATTGTGTTTAGGATGCTATATTACTTTATGTTTAATTTTGTTTTATATTTTTTCTATTATTATTTTCTTTTTTCTTCTATTTCTTATTTCATTATCATTTAATATTAATATATTTTTAAATATGGTGTGAATTAACTTTATGATCCCTAATACCATTGTCTAATATATAAGACAGAATGTAATATTCCACATAAAAAAAAGTTATATACAGTTAGAGTAGATAGTATATTAGTAGCCGTTTTATTATATATTAAATATTTAAATTTAACCTATAAGTGTAAACATTATTGTATGTTGTTTACAAATATGTTATATTTTTTTTTTTTGCATAACCCTTACAACATTTGCCACATTACTTCGTGACTATTCATAAAATCCCGTATATGTTTTGTTGTTCTTTTACTACATTCCTATAAAAACACATTTTTAAAACTAATTGAAGTACTTACCTTCATGTTGACTGTTTCTGATCTGTGGAAGAACTGAGATGCTGCATCCTCCTCATCTTCACCTATATATAGCTGGACCATCTTCTTAGTACACTTTGGAGAGATCGCTGTAAGGAATAGCAAAGCGATTAACGCAACATATGTGGCATTAGTATTCACCGCGTGGCAACCCATGCCTCTTTGTTGTGTCAGTTGGTCCGAGCTGTATTTCGGTACGGTCATGCGAAATGCGATGAGATTAACTAACGCATTGTCCAAAAATAGGAATCTTTGTTATGAGAATGCAGACCGGAAAAAATTTGCTGGAACATATCAATGAAATATAATCGTGTAATCCACTTAGAAATTTTACAAACACTTACAAAAAATGTTGAGTTTTTTTTTGTTTACTTATTTGTTGACATTTACAACTGTACATTATGATACATCTAATAAATTTGAGGTTTGGTCATAATGTTATGATACAGGCTTGTAGAAACTACCCATTATCTCTAAAAACATTTTTACATTAGAAGGTCTCGAGGCCATTTTCTTTTCTGGTACCTGAGAAGATTGTCAGCTATGTAAGAGGAAGCAAGGTTAGAAACTACTGCGTTTGAGTGGTTTGGGAGTTTATAATGGAAGAATTGATATATGGTTCGGACTAGATCGGTTACATATGGAACATTAATGTCTTTATGAATGATTTTATTTGTAACAAATTGAGGATTTTACGAAGTATTTTGGTTTGTATGGATTGCATAAAAGAGGAAATTGAAGGTTTGGAGCCCCAAAGCTCAAGTTTTGAAAACAGATTATTTAAAAAAATATATCAGATAATCTCCCATTAAAACTGTGTTCTTTGATTCGATATGGAATACTTTTGTAATTTTGAAAGTTATAAAATTTATGTCTGTAAATATTAATTTCGTATCAGCTACACTAATCTTTCTACTATTATCTTTTTATGATTAAATAATATTTAACTTTTAGCTTAATTATATGGCTGTTATTTCTTATATTACCATATTTTTGAAGATTAGTTAAAAATTAGGTCTGTTGTAGATTTTTAACAGTTTATGGTTTTATAATATTTAATTATGATTTATGTTTATTCAAGTTTTAGGTTTAAGAACGTCAGGAAAGTATAACCAAGGTCAGAATACCTTCCGTATCATTTATATTGGGTAGATGTGTTTATTATTATATTTCAAGGTTCGGTAATATAATTTATTATTATTTTTTTAATTGGATTTGTAGCTTGTGAATAAACCCAAAAAGAGGAAACATACTAGAAATATTCATGTCTTGAAAAATATTTTTGTGCCTTACCACTCCAAACTATGGAGAGGGTGGAATGTGATAAAATTGATATAAGTCCAGCTTGGTACCAATCTGTGGACTGTGTCCTTATAAATTTCATCAAGATGGAATTGATGGTTTGATCGATTATCCCCCCCCTCCAGAAAAAAAACCCGACCAAAGTTATCCCTCTTTTGTTTGTTTTTTTAAAAATGTGTTTATTTATTTCCCGCTTGAAATCAAAGTTTGACTACCTTCGGTAGTGGGGAAGAAAATATATATTAAAAACAATTACTTACTAAAAAAAATAAATAAAATAAAATAAGAAATATTATTTCCATTTACTGCTTCTAAAATGTCCTAAAACATTTTTGTTGATATCATAACCTAATTCATTAAGTTGTAAATTTGTTGGTAGGTTGGATTCACGGAAATTATCCTGAAAAAAATGAAATAAAAATTTTAAAAAGCAATGAGTCACCTAGTTCAACTTTTCACATTTTTTTAGCCGCTAGGAAAGTTAAAGCAAAATATGACTCTAAATACTAACTTCTCGGAGAAATACATATATTTACAAAAGAATCAACGATTTCATAATCGTGAATTGAACAACAATAAAATATGAAGTAATATTTTTGGAATGTTTGAATACATTGTGTGTCCTTTTGGATAAGCCTTTGGACTCCGTTTGTATCCTACTTTTTCTAATACAATGGTATATTAATTAATTTCAGTGAAAGTATCTCATTCAAGTATGGTTGGAAAAACAATTTACTTGAAATATTATAATATTTCTAAATGATGGGAAGTCTTGAGGAAAAGGTGTACGGATGTTTAGTAATTCCGATGCGTCAACATTCCAGGTAAGCATCAATTTTAACTTTTTTTTTTGTAGAGGATAAGGGTCTGTTATTTTTTTAAAAATCAAATCTTACATTCTTTGCAGTTGCTTCCAACAAAAAAGCAAGATTTGTTAATCCTAAAATACTAATGTGAGAAAATATTACTCAACCACTGTAAAAAAAAAAAGAAAAGAAAATCATCCGAACGATTTTTGACTTAATTTATTCATGCACATCTGATTTCAGGTTTAAGACAACTAGCAAATAAAATATCTCTGATATCTTGCAAAATAAGTATAATCACATGAGGGCCATAAATGCGACCGGTAGCCATTGGTACCTCCTCCTTGCTTTAATTTATTCCACTGATTAGGGAGATCTCTCATCCAGCTCCTATTTAGTCTTCGGCACGTGTTGCCGGGAACGTTAGAGCTTGTCAGATGTTGTACTTGTCAATCGATGTAGTGCCAGCGTTAATAAACGAATTAAAGCCAAGCGAGTTAAAGAGCCAATTTTGTGACTGGCTCCTGAATGCAGCGGCACCGGTTCGAATCCAGCCTAGTGGCCTGACCCCTCACTATAGTTAGGATAGGGTAGTAGCCTGTATATAACCTCCTCGCCCCCATCTGAAATGTCTAGGAAGGGGGGTAAAAAAAAAATATTGGTATGTGCAAGTCTGTGTGCAGTGTTTCGTTACTGACGTACCATGGAGATCGTGTAATCTGTTTTTAGTTTATTTAGGTTAATTTTCATTGCTGTTCCGTAGATTTGAGAAGCAAATGTTTAAATGGGTTTTAGTAAGTAGGTAAAAAGGTAATAATTTTTAAAATAATATATTATTATAATAAATAAGCTTTTAAATGCATGAAGGTATTTCTATTATTAAATTGAATAATACAATGTTATATACAATAGCAATACAATGTTAGTTTTATATTACATACATATAGTTGCATGAAGTATGTTCAAATTTTAAATGAAACAATCTTTAGTGTTACAAGAGAAAAGCAGAAAAAAAGTGCATTTAAGTAACTACAACAAATCAAAAATATAAGAATTGTATTAAAAGTTATTGTATCATTGTAGTTTTTGCAATAATCGATGTATGTAATTATAACTTAAGGGGAAGACCGGTCCATTAGAAAACCATCAGTTGACGTCAGTACGGACAAATCATTCATTCAGCAAGCTGTGGTGAAGTAAGGTGAGTCCAGTAATCATATACCAATATATTTTTTGAAATACATTTTATGCACGAAAATTGCTTCGTAAGACTTATTTTCGGTTTTACATGCGCTCTTATGTCTTCTGGTGTTATTCCGAATCAAAATGGCTCTATCCAACCTCCCGAAGGCAATACCTCCTTAGTGTCTTCCAATTCCTTCTTCATAAAAATCAAAATCCTAGCTATATCCTGAATCTCCTTACTCTTCGTTTTTCCATCCATTCATTAAACACCAGGTCCAGCACTATATATTCTAATGTTTTAATGTAATTTTAACCAAGTCTAACCAGAAAGTTAATTTTAAATATTATTTTTACAGCCGGTGAGCAAAATTAACTCGCGTTCTATTTAAAGATTGATAAAAGCTGACTCTCTGATTCCACTCCGGCCTATACAAATATTCCAAGCTTCTATATAAAAAAAATATACAAATCCTGTTCAGTAAAAAACGCCATTCAAATAGACTTGAATGTTGACGCGTGGAAATTACCATCCAATCGTATCCCTCTTTCTCAAACGTATTCCCGTCCTTCTAAAACATTATTTCTAATATATGTAGTACATTATATCTTCTAACTGCAATTAAATTGGATATGGTCACTAAAGTTAATTAATATATCATTATATTAGAAACAGTAGGGAACAAACGGTATCCAAGGATTTGGAGAAAAAGGACACCTATCTCCTCAAAACTGTAAAAAAAAAAAAAAAATCAAAAAAATTAGTTCATAATGAAGTTTAATTTATTGAGTACACAATTTTCATAATTTAAGAAGTTTTAAAGAAAATTTACAAATGACAAATAATTTGACAAAAGCAAAATGACCTGCCATTATGTTGATTACAAATGTTTAAGTAGTGGTAATACTAAAAATATTCTTTATTTATTCTGGGATTCATACTTTCAGAATAATATACAGGGGTAAAAATTAGGTTTTAGAGCCTCAGAGTGAAATAAAAAAATTAAAATAAAAATGGAATTATAAAACGTCATAAAATATAATAAAATAATGAATTTGAAAAAATAAAAATAAACAACAACAATAATATATAACAGAATATATAAAATAAGACTAGAACAAATAAAGTAAAACCAATGACATATCATACAATTTTTTTATTTATTTATTTAATTTGATTTACAACTGTACAAATAATAAATACAGTAAGTTAAACAAAACCACCATGCTTCCTATTCATTCCTCTTCTCTCAGTCGGTGTTCCTCAGGGTAGTATCCTTGGTCTCATTCTCTACAGTCTATACAGCTGACATCTCACCCAATTCTAACACTATCTTCACAACTTACCAACTTACGCATCAAATTACCTTTTCCTTTAGTCGTAAGCCTATTGACTGCCCTACAGAATACTTTAATAATGTTACCCTTACCCCTGTAAAACAGATCCGCTACCTTACACTACATTTGGACAAACGACTAACATGGAAAATCAATCCTCACAAAATACTGAAAAGACAGAAAACTGCACATCGATTTCGACTACTACAGCACTTACTAGACAAACGGTCTAAACTTTCTATTTATTATAAAAGACTGATTTACATGACAACAATAAGGCCTATTTGGACATATTAAGGCTCCACTAAACCTTCGAATTGCTCTCGTATCTAATCATTACAATCCAAAATCCTCCGTAAAATCCTCAAAGCTCCCAACTTTGTCACAAATAAAATCATCCATAAAGACCTTAATGATCCATATGTAACCGATCTAGCCCAAAAAAATATCAATCCTTCCATTACAAACTCTCTAAGCATTAAAAACCTCTAGTTTCTAACCTTACTTCTTCTATTCCTGAAAATCCTTTGAGGCGCCTGAAAAGGAGATGGCCTCGAGACCTTCTAGTGTAGAAATATAATTAGAGTGCTACCAATGGGTAGTTTCTCCCCATGCCTGTATCACTCTATTTTTATATTACATCAAATTTATTTAATATGTTGTATTTGCGATAAATAAATACAAAGGGAGTTTAATGAAGTAAGATTTGAGAGAATCCATTCGAACTCGAATAACGTAATGAAATCGGGATATCATTATATTTAATTTTTATTTATATATTTGTTTTTGCTTATAGCAACGTTCATCTAATCGTATAAACACAATTTTTTTTTTCTTTTACTTCATTAAGTTGTTCCCTTAAAATTCCTCACTATTTCTGTCAATCTTGCCAGTCTAATACATAATGATATCATGTTTGTGATATGTAAGAATATTATTCGTGCTAATTAATTCTTTGTTTCAGACGAAAAATACGGACTGGTATTTCTATATAAAGAGTATAATGGCTAGTTTCTGTTTATTCTTGGTTATTTTCATTTTGTCATCATCGATTGTAGTAAGTACACTTTTTTGATTATAAATAAAAATAAAATCTCATAAGAATCTTACTATTCATTGAAACGGTTTAGGCCCAAGAAGAGCTGCTAATCACGACACCAGAGGGGGAGACTTACCCACTCGAAGGATTTGCATCACATGAAGAGTTAATATCAAATCTCTTGCGATATCTCGGCACGAAATTAAAAAATGCAGTCGAAGAGCTCCTACAATACTCAAAAGTAGACTCAGGTAGTTTCCTTGCCAATGTTGAACCAAATGAATACACATTTCTTCAAGTTCTTCATTCCTTGACTTCCAATGATACAGCTCACTCTAATTTGCTTCTTGAATTAGCTTCCGAGTTGAAAACTGGCAAAGACCCAATCCTAACTGAATTAAACAGGAAAAATTTCTTGTTCCCGTCCGACAAGATGTACCTTGTGGTCGAATCCATCGTAAGCAGAAGCTCCAGGAAATTGATAGCAGTGCCAGAAGCAATCGAAACAGAAGTTGTGAGATTAATGGATTCATCATCTATAATAAAGGAAGCTGCTAAGAAGGGAGACAAAGCAGTACTTAATTGGTTGTTGGACTTTCAAGATTCGGAATTGGATTTGACAAGCTCTCTACAAGCTGCATGGAACAACGATCAGCAGGACATTGTTAAATTGCTCATCCATAGAGGAGTCGTCTTGAAGTCTGAAAAAATAGACGATTTAGTTCACCTTTCCAACGGGTGCAATAAAACACTTTTGCATTCCGCATCCGAGGCCAGCTCCCCAGAAACAGTCAGAAAGTTGCTTCTGGCAGGCTTCGACATAAATATTGTAGATTGCAAAGGAAAAACCCCAATCTTTAAGGCAGTGAAAGAAGGGGATTTGAAGACTGTTGGGCTACTTATAAGTAGAGGAGCAAATGTCAACAAAGAAACTAATTTGGGAAGTATTCCCCTACACGCAGCTGCAGAAATCGGAAGTACATCGATTGCTAAAGCTTTAGTTGAAGCTGGATCACTTATCGATAAGAAGGATATTAACGGCATAACGCCCTTGCATATAGTTGAACACTTCATTGTCAATGGTGTCATACAATTGCTGAGTAAAAGTAATATACATCTACCGGTTAGTAACAACGAAGAGGTTTCTCTAATCTATTCATCTCTATCCCAATACAATAAAGTCGATAAAGGATATAATTTAAATATAACTGATATAGATTTATTAGAATCTAAATCACAGATTGCGGAATTACTGATTTATAATGGAGGGAAGATGAGCATAACCTCCGTTTTCAAATCAAAACTATTGGCTCTTGCAATTGCTGAGAGAAATTATCTGCTAACTCAAATTTTGATACATACAGGAGCAGACGTCACTGTTGTTAATGACAAAGAAGAAACATTTCTGTTTAACGCAGTTAGAAAAGGTGAATATAATATCATCTTACTTTTACTTAAAGAAGGCGTTTACGTAAATGCTAAAGCAATAGATGGGTCCACTGCTCTGCACTACGCAGTGAAGCAAGGAACTTTAAGTGTTGTACAGATATTGGTCAAATGGGGAGCTAATGTCAACGAAAGAAACGATGAAAATAAAACAGCTTTGCATGAAGCTGCAGCAAATGGTAAGCTTTCGGTGATACATTTCTTAATAGATGAAGGAGCAGATATTAATGCCAGGGATATCAAAGGCATGACTCCTTTGTTATTAGCGTCGGTAGCCGGCTACACTAAAACCGTTAATGTGCTTCTAGCAAGAGGTGCTCAATATGTTGATAAAGGACTCTCAGAAACATCCTTGACAAAAAAACTTCTGGAAGCAGCTTCAAATGGAAATCTAGTTTTGGTCAATAAACTAATCGAAAATGGTGTAAGTATAAATGCCATAGACGAAGACTATCAGACACCTCTTTACCGCGCTGCAGCGGCTGGTCGCGATATTATTGTTAAAATACTTTTGGATAGAGGTGCTGATATCAATTCAAAAACAAAAACAGATAAGTGGAATGCATTACACGCTGCGGCGAGGAATGGAAGCACTTCAGTGGTCAAACTTCTATTGGACAGGGGTGCAGATGTCGACGTTAAAAGTAGCGATAACAAGACTCCACTCTTCGAGGCTTCGCATTGGGGCCGAACTGCTGTGGTTATCCTTCTCATCGAGAGGGGAGCTGATATACAAGCCAAAACTAAAAGCGGGGGATATTTAGCTATTCACACAGCAGCTTCAAGAGGACATGAAGAAATCGTTGGCCTCTTCCTGCAAAAAGGTATCAATATAAATGTGAATAGCTACGATAACAGAACACCTCTTTTTGAGGCATCGATTTGGGGGCACTATTCTTTAGTAGTTTTTTTAATTAATAAAGCAGCCAACATTCACGTGAGGACTAGAACAGAAAGTTGGTCAGCTTTACACACTGCAGCTTCAAAGGGCCACACTGAAATAGTCGAACTGCTTCTTGAAAGGGGTATTGATATCAATATAAAGAATATTGATAGCAAAACTCCACTTTATGAAGCATCATTTTGGGGGCATGTGGCGACCGTAAGACTATTACTGAACAAAGGTGCCGACAGATACTCAAGGATAAAGCAAGAGGGTTGGCTACCCATTCATGCTACTTCTTGGCGAGAACATCTTGATTTAATAAAACTTTTTGTTGATGATGGTGTTGATGTAAATGTAAAGACTAATGATTATGAAACCCCACTCAGTTTAGCAGCAACACAGGGACACGAACTTATTGTTAGGTATTTCATTGAGAAAGGTGCAGACATCAATATTCGGACGAAGGTTTCTGGTTGGTTGCCCATTCATCACGCCGCGAGTAATGGCCATCTTGCCTTAGTGGAACTATTTCTACAAAAAGGCATCGATGTGAATGTGAAAGAAACAGGTGATGAAAGAACACCAATATATGTAGCTGCTCATTCTGGACACGTCGACATAGTTAAGTTGTTAATTGACAGAGGAGCCGACATGCATGCTTCGACAAAAGAAGGACGCCATATGCCAATACATGCGGCATCATACATGGGTCGCCTTAATGTTGTCAAATTGCTTCTTGATGTTGGTGAAGATATAAATGTCAAAGCTAGTGACGACTTTAGCTCATTAATTTACTCCAGTCAATCGGGACGTATTGATGTGGTTCATTTTCTTCTTGAGAAAGGAGCAGACATATATGCAAGGACCAAAAAGACAGGTTGGCTGGCAATACACTCAGCCTCAAGTAAGGGCCACACGTCATTGGTAGAACTATTCCTTGAAAGAGGTATTGATGTGAATGTGAAAGATTATCAAGGTGAAACACCTCTATGGGTAGCTTGCAGGTTTGGGCATATGAATGTTGTACGGTTATTGGCAGAGCGTGGTGCTGATATCCAAGCAGCAACAAATCTTGAACATGGATCTTGGACATCTCTTCATATTGCCGCCTTGCGAGGTAGCACAGAAATGATAAAATTTTTAATTGAAAAAGGAGCGAAAATAGATGCTAGGAATGCTGAAGGATGCACACCGTTGTATGAAGCTGTAGGTTTAGGTCTCTTGGAATCAGCTAAAACCTTGATTGATAAGGGCGCAGATAAAAATGCGAAAACTAAATCTGGTGAAACTCTCCTGGATTTGGCCATTTCCTCAAGAGATGAGGATATGATAATCCTTTTTAAAAATTAAGTAATTTATTATATCAGATTTGTTTATTTTAAGAAATAAAAACCATATAAAAAAAAAACAAACCTATATCACATTTTTAGTTATTACACTGATATCAATTCCTTTTTTTATGGGAACACAAAATGGTCAGCGACATTATCAATCAAGAAAACTGTTTTTATTCCGGCTCAAAACCAATTGTTTCGATGGCTTATTCATTTATATTTTGTATTTTAGGGAAGTACAATGACACCACTATAGTTTATATTTTTTCTAATAAATGTTTATAAATACTAGAGGCCGGATTATCATGGAATCGCATATTTTGCATTTTTGTTTTTGTATTTGTGAGTTTTTTCTCTACACAAAATTGCATGTTTAACTATTTTTAGACTAAATTTTGATTTTTGTAGAATATAATTTAAAGCTTAAACTAAATTTAATGTAACACTCACACAGGTAAGTATACCAATATTTATTCATTTTACTCATGTAAATATTTATTGTATTTTCTTCTCCATTCCAAAATTTTTCTTTAATTTAAAATATAATTAAATTAAACAGACGTTTCGGAGCCCTTTGTCTTCAAAGCACTTCTACAAAGTTGAAAAACAATGTAACAATAATATAATAACAAAACCTATTCAACAATTAT
>NW_027110526.1:1072817-1073374 GCF_000696795.3 Halyomorpha halys
CTCTCTATTACCTATCATGCGCAAATCCTTAAAAACTCATTTTGAAATGCCTATAGCCCATTCTTGATTCCAATCATATAATCTCAGAACACCAGTTTGGATTCCGAGAATCTCACCTCATTATCTAGCAATGTCATCGTGTAGTGGACGTTGTCTAGTCTTCTTTGGAGTGCGGAAACTGCGTGGGAGTCTTTTTAGAGCAGGATTATGACCGAATCTGGGACCCGGGACTGCTTTACGAACTTCGTAAATTCCTATCTTCTACATACTTTCTCATTATCCATTCTTCCTCATTGGTAGATTATTGAAAGTAAACCACAATGGTTCCTATTCATCTCTCTTCTCTCAGTAAGCTGGTGTTCCTCAAGGTAGGATCCTCGATCCCATCCTCTACAGTCTAAACAGCTGATTTACAAAACCAATCTTAACACTATCCTCACCACTTACGCTTATCACACATGTGTGCTTGCAGTCAATAATAACCCATTAATTGCATCGCAAACCCATATCGCAACCATCGGAGAATGGAGCCGTAATTGGAGGATCAAACAACAAAT
>NW_027110526.1:1073424-1075520 GCF_000696795.3 Halyomorpha halys
GTGCTTGCAGTCAATAATAACCCATTAATTGCATCGCAAACCCATATCGCAACCATCGGAGAATGGAGCCGTAATTGGAGGATCAAACAACAAATCCCATCAAACCATTTTACCCTTACTACTGCCTGCCCTGCAGTATCCTTTAATGTTGCTCTTACCTCTGTAGAACATATCCGCTACCTTGGTCAACATCTGGCCAAACGACTAACCTGGAATCCTCACACAAGACTGGAAAGATAGGAAACTGCACGTACGGAGTTGAGCTTTAGGATTCCACTAAACCTTCGAATTCCCCTTACAATCCAAAATCCAAATAGGTAAAAATGTTATATGGATGAGTAAAAATAGAACACATTTTAGTTAAATGATATGGATGAGTACAAAAATTTAGTTAAATTAAGAAAAGAGAGTACGGAAAAACAATATTTTAAAAATAGAAAGAAAAAGAAGAAATGTGAAGAATGAGAAAAGAAAAGAGTAAGAAATATAAGATACTAGAGAAAGTACCTAACGTTAAGACAGAGGTTCTAGCTAAACTAGTGAAATTATAGGCAGTGCCACTTTGGTCCTGGCAAAAAAGTACGTTAGATATGACAAGAAATGTTAACCGTCCAGAAAGATCATTAAGATAAAATAGCAAATAAATAGAGTTAAGGAGTAAAATTACATAAAAAGTGTGAAATATAAAGCTTAGAGAATCAAATTTCAGAAAATTGTAGAAAAATATAGTAGGTTAAATAAGTGTTGACGGATACGTGAAAATGGCAAAGACTTGTATAGTAAGGGAATATTGAAAAGGACGGTGGGTCAGTAACGAGATAAATTATTATTTAAAGATTATGTCTCATCCTGACTCCCTATGCCTGTAATCGATAAATTTTACATCACCAATTTTTTTTTCTTAATAAAATATGTCGGGAAACCTGGAGACAACTCTTCTTTATCTTTATCACTCTAAAACAAAATTGACCTTCGCCCTAATCCCAGCTATGTTTGCATTTTGCTAATCCTTCTACATATTTATCAATTTTCGTTTTTGTTTATTTTTTTTTACTTACCTTACTATCCACGATTATCTTTTTTTATTTTATTATAAGCTCGAGTTATTAATGATGTCTCTTCAATTTTACCACATAGGTCGTAAAATTTACTACCCTGTTTGTTTTGTGATATAGATAGTTTCAATTTGTAAGTTTTCAATTTTGAAATTATATTTACTTACTATGCTGTGATATTTGCCCATCACAGTGCTATGATTACACAGTGCTTTTCGTTATTTTTACAATTACTTATACGCTATTTCGTCCTCGTATCCAATTCCGAGATTTCTCTGATAGATTATTGTGACAAGATAAACCTTAAAAAAAATCACTTCACCGCACATCTCACTTCACCTTGAGAGAAAAATCTAAAAGGAGATAATATTTTTGACATTGCTCTATGATGCACCACTCCTTCGACACGTCTTCAAGATTACGCAGAAAAAGCTGCAGAGTTTCTAGTATAAGATATAGGATTCCCTCCTTCGATAAATAGTCAGAGTAACTTCACTCCAGAAGGCCAGGAACAGTGCTAAAGAGTGAACTCCATATTCCCTCTATGCCGGAGTTGACGTGCCATAGGCACACAAGTTCTTCGATGGGATGAAGGCTTGAACCAATCCGATCTTCAGAGAGGTCTACCAAAACATGAGAGGTGGCAAAGTACTGTCCCCTTGGTCAATGTCCTCACCGAAGGAAGGACTTCGGGATCTGTAACCTAAAGTGATCTGAACCCTGTTTCCCACTCTGGTGGAGCGATCCCTCCCCATTCTCTATATCCACGGGGCAGCGCTCCTGGGCCAATATGGTGACCCCCACCTTCAGCGGACCCAGCCCAATCCCTATTAATGCCATGTGGCAAAGGAAGAACAAGTATTGTATTAGTTCATGTTATATCACAAATAAACTCATCCATAAAAACCTCAAAAAGCCCATTCATTTTATAAAAATATATAATATCAACTAAATCATTATAAATTTTAATTCATCAATTTATGTATTTGTTCAATATTTTTTATTTCTTGAAAATTTTAACTTTATGAAAAATACAATAAG
>NW_027110526.1:1075570-1077184 GCF_000696795.3 Halyomorpha halys
AGTCTCTCATCCTTAAAAATCCCTCATAATCTTCCATGACGTCTGAAAAGAAGCTGGCCACGGGATCTTCTAATTTATTAGCGTAGTACCACCATTGAATTTTTCATGTGTCAGAACATTATCATGTGTTCTGAAACATTTATCACATTTACTTATTGTATTTTTCATAAAGTTAAAATTTTCAAGAAATAAAAAATATTGAACAAATACATAAATTGATGAATTAAAATTTATAATGATTTAGTTATATTCAATGGCACTGTTGATAGATTGATCACTGTTCCCAACCGAGTTGGCGAGTGTACAGATGGAACAACCATATTATAACATCTCTCTGCTATATCAATGATAATAAACACATAAGCAATAAAAAAATTATAATTATAATTATATAAATTGTCACGTTGTTCTTTGACCTCCAAAAGATGATTGTGATATAAGAGAAAGCATGATAGCTCGTCCTAGTTGCGTTCTGAATACTTGATTTAAAATTAAAATGTAACGCCTCATACAACATTGATATGTTATATTGTAATTTACGGAAACCTCAATAGCAAGTTTATTTAAAAATGAATCTTATTTAGCTCTTTTATGAATGTTTTGGCCTGTTTCACACATGCCTGTCTATTTCTCTTTTTGGCTCTCTATTTACCATTTTACCTTTACAGTAATCAGACCAATTTGGACATATGGAATTGTGCTCTGGGGCTCTACCAAGCCATCAAAGTCCTCCCGCATCCAATCCTTACAATTCAAAATCCTACATAAAATCCTTGATGCTCCTTATTACGTTACAAATAACTCATCCACAAGACCTTAACATCCCATTCGTTGCAGATTTGGCCCAAAACAGATATGCGTCTTTTCATTCCAAAATCTTTACCCATCCTAACCTATTAATTCTTAATATTTCATCCTTAACAATCCCTGATAACCCTCCGAGGCGTCTGAAAAGAAGATGGCTACGGGACCTTCTAATTTAAATTAATGCTTGAAGTACCACCAATGGATGGTTCCTTCCCGAGATTTTCAAGTCTAAATGAAACATACAACATATTTCCTTATTGTATTTATTACTTGTACAGTTGTAAATCACATTAAATAAATAAATAAAAGATTTATAGTATTAGAAAATTTACTTTTTGATGGACTTTAATTTAAAACAATGTAAAAATATTGTAGTATTGTAATTAGAAATATTAAATGTAATATAAAACAATAATAATGAAGCAGAAGTATGTTAGCGCTAATAAAAACATAATTTACAGTAATAATGTAGCAATAGTAGAATATAATAATATTAACAACGTTACATTGGAATAATGATGGCAATGGTATTTTGTGAATGATACAATTTCTTCATTCAGAGTCTGGATTATTCGTGAATTCACTAGAATTCCAACTTACATATTATTTCAGCTTTTAATTGGAAAAAAATCTATTGAATCACTCAATTTTTGCAAATTAAACTGAAAACGATACATTATAACTTATAACTAAATTGAAAAATAAACACGTTTTCTATTCTTTTTTATTATTATATTTAGTGATTTTAAAATACGTTTTGGGAGCTTTTTTAGTTATTTTGTATTTTTTTACACTTAATACACATAT
>NW_027110526.1:1078602-1079002 GCF_000696795.3 Halyomorpha halys
ACAATTACTCCTGATAAGTTACTAGTTGTTAATAAAAGAAACAGTTTCAATTTTATTTATTTCAAATAGCTTAATAAGAGCTGAGCAAGATATATCTTCAACTTGAGAAAATTAAGCTGATAACTGGTCTGCAATAAATTTTAGGACATCTCCTTGTTTACAGTACTACAATTGGAATACTGCTTATAAACTATTATAGTCCATAAAATAGTTTCATAATGTAGCCAAAGTGCTAGAAATATCAAATTTCAGATCAAATCAAATCAGGTGTATTGTGAGCCGGTCTAAAGAGTTATAAAGTTGCAATCAGAACAGGTCGTTTAGGATATACTTTTTGACTGAATTGTTAATTGGTAGTACACATTCTAAGCACAATTCATTACACCTTCAGTTTTATCTA
>NW_027110526.1:1081595-1082897 GCF_000696795.3 Halyomorpha halys
CACAGTCAAACTTCTCTATTATAATTTTATGATAAATTATAATGTGATGTTTGAGTCTAAAATAAGATAAAATTAGTATCAAAAAAGTGTAATGATCAAAACAAATTAAGTCGTTTTTGTGTTTCTTTTAAATGATGTGGTTCTAAAATTGTATAAAGATTGTCCTTGTGAATGGCCAAATCGGCCGAAACGTCAGACTTATAAAGGAATAAAAAATTGTCGGGACTAAAATAGGATAAAATTTATTTACTTACACATTAATTTGTTTCTTTATTGAATTTATCAGAAAAATAATATGAGTTTAATCAAAATTGATATAAAATGTGAAATCCATTTTAAAATGTGGCAATTCTGGTCCGATTTTATCGAAAACGTTGCTTTCACGTCCCTCACATGTAGGGGCCTTAAATGTGTAATTTCAGTTTCATACTGCATTTAGTTTTTGTAAGCTAACCAGGCATAGACTTTTGTCATACTTGATTATTTCAACTCAGGTTGGGCCGTTCGTAACCCAAAGAACTAAAGCGCCAACTTTTGCTGGCTCGTGACTGCAGTGGCTCCGGTTCAAATCCGGCCTAAAGTATCGACATTCATCTCTGTGGTGTTCCCAATAAATGAAAACTTGACCTTCACCATGGTTAGAAAAGGATTGGAACCAATAGATAACCTCCGTATGTCAGAAATGACGAGGAAGGGGAACGTTTAAAAGCAAATCAACGCAGTGATCTCAAAATATAATTATGGTAACTGCCTCCAATAATTGCAAAAAAAAAATATTTATTTAGCAAAAAATTTACAATGAACAATATTTTAAACTAATTATAAACATAAGCAATAAATGGCACTATGAGTCTCATGAGAATGCTGAAATTAACTGACTGACTGGCTGGAAGAGACTGATATGACTGAGAGTTGGGGCAGGAGGAATATATGATGGACTTATGATTGCTGATTCAGGTTTCGGGCTTATCAGTGCATCTGCACTCGCGCTTGGCTCCTTGACTCATGTATTTCTTTCGAAAATTCGAATTCAAGATATTGCACGATCGCTATACCTTTCCCTTACTATATATTCCGTATGTACGTAAGTGAAAATAAAATATTACCACAATAGCATCAAAAATGTTATGTTGGTGAAAAGTAACATATCGTTTTGCTTAAATATTGGCGCATCTGCCAAAATAAAATTTTATTTTAATGTTGTCTTGTTTTCTCCACTGTCGTCCTACAAGCAGAGTTCTTAAAAATTAATTCATGTTAACGGTACGATCTATGAAATACCTCAATGACAAAATAAATTTT
>NW_027110526.1:1082947-1085401 GCF_000696795.3 Halyomorpha halys
TCTTCACTGTCGTCCTACAAGCAGAGTTCTTAAAAATTAATTCATGTTAACGGTACGATCTATGAAATACCTCAATGACAAAATAAATTTTTAAAACGACTACTTACACATCTTTATGGACGACTACTTAGAAGATTCTTAACTTCAAGAATTTTAATCACCCACTTCTTACAGAATCTCAAACTTGGACAGAATCGGAAAAAGAGAAATCACAAATATTCGGTCAGCATCTTTCTAAAACCTTTGAGCCACACCCTAACACCCTTAATTCAACCAACCTTGAACACGTTGAAGAAGTATTGAATATAATGACCCTACCACCTTAAGAATTTCATCCATCAGAGATATCCAACATCGTCCAGAATTTAGCAATCCGTAAAGCTCCTGGTTATAATCTAATTACATTCCATGTTCTAAAACATCTTCCTTGAAAATCTGTTTTATTCTTCACCTACAATGCTGTCCTCAGATCCACATGGGAATTATCCATAATCAAAATGATTCCCAAACCTCGAAAGCCGCCAGAACACCCATCCTCTTACCGCCCTATCTCTCTGTTACCTATCATGGGAAAAATCCTTGAGAAACTTATCTTAAAACGCCTGTACCCCATCCTAGATTCCAACCACATAATCCCAGATCACCAGTTTAGATTCCGAACATCCCACTCCACTATCCAGCAACGCCATCGTGTGGTTGATGTAGTCTCATCTTCATTGGAGCGCGGAAAGTATTGCTCGGGAGTCTTTCTTGAAGTAGAAGAGGCTTTTGATCGAGTCTGGCACCCAGGACTGCTATACAAGATCCGTAAAATCATACCCCCTACATATTATTTCATTATCCGTTCTTATCTCTCAGACAGGTTATTTCAAGTAAATCACAACAGCGCTTATTCATCCCTGTTTCCTCAGTCTGCAGGTGTACGTCAGGGTAGTATCCTTGGTCCAATCCTTTATAGAGTTTTCACATCTGACATCCCAACCCATCCTAACACTATTCTCACCACGTATGTCGATGACACATGCCTATTGCCACTGAATAATGATCCTTCCATTGTATCCCAATCCCACATCACCACCCTTGAAGAATGGTGCCAAAACTGGAGGATTAAAATAAATTCCTATAAACCCCACCAAATCACATTTACCCTTCGTCGTAAACCTTCGTCTTGCTCCACAGTATCTTTTAATAATACCCCACTTATTCCTGTTGAACAGGTCCGTTACTTAGGACTAAATCTGGACAAGCGACTAACATGGAATCCTCATACAAGACAGAAAAGATAGGAAACTGCTCGTTGATTCCGACTATTACAACATTTACTACACAAACGGTCCAAACTTCCAATCCATTACAAAAGACTGATATACGTGACTATTATAAGGCCTATCTGGACATACGGAATTGACCTATGGGGCTCAACTAAAACATCTAATTCCTCTCGAATCCAATCCTTACAGTCCAAAATCCTTAACGCTCCTTACTTTGTCACAAATCAAATCATCCATCAGGACCTCAATGTCCCCTATGTTGCCGATTTGGCCAGAACCAGATACCATCCATAATAAACTTCCCAACCTCCCAAACCAACTCGTTGCTAACCTGGCTTCTTCTTCACTACCTAATAATCCTCCTAGGCGTCTGAAAAGAAGATAGCCTCGAGATCTTCTCCTTTATAACTGTTTTTGGAGTTCTATCAACGAGTAGATTCTCCACATGTTTGTATCATGTCATAATATCACTTACAGCAAATTTATTTGATGTGCATATATGTATACAGTTTCTCCCCCTCGCAACAGTTAAATTCCCACCTAAATTCACGTCCCCAAAAGAAACCCAGGACCTGATTAAAAAGCTCAAGATAAAGAAACGCCCTAGCCATGATTTGATCCCAGCCATAGCAATCAAAATGATAACCAGGAAAGCTATCGTTTTTATCACGTCAATTTTCAACAGTTGCCTTCGTACTGGATACTTTCCAGATACATGAAAGAAAGCCGAACTCATAGTAATTCACAAGCCTGGTAAGAACGCTAAACAAATCAGCAGCTATAGACCTATCAGTTTATTACCCATTTTTGGAAAATTACTGGAATCAGTTATTAAAAAACATCTTATTATTTCTTTCAAAGCATCGAAATAATTCCTGATTTTCAATTTGGTTTTCAATACAGTCATTCCACTTCTCACCAACTGGCAAGACTATCGGAATTTATAATTAGCGGATTCGAAAAAAAGAGACACCCTGGTAGCGTTCTTAGATTTCCAACAAGCATTCGATAAGGCCTGGCTTCGAGGTCTCCTATATAAACTAAAGAAAGCAGGCACTCCAAAATACCTACACAATATTCTGAGCTCATTCCTCAAAGGTAGAACATTTTCAGTCAGAATTAATAACAAATATTCAACCTTTAGAAAAATCCATGCCGGTACACCACAAGGTTCAGTCCTTTC
>NW_027110526.1:1087331-1088697 GCF_000696795.3 Halyomorpha halys
ATATTTAAGATATAAAAATAAAAATTTTAATAAATCGTTGCGTGTATTGATCATCAGCAATTCGGACACGAGTGTCTGATAGTGATGTATGTTCTTTGACGTTCTCTTCGTGTTTACAACGGTCAAAGGACATTGTGAAGAAGATAATTATCAAGAGGGCTTCACGAATAATTAAAATGCCGTAGCTTTATCTCGTTCAATTAATTATAGTGTTTACTCAATTAGTTATCCAATTTTTTAAATATCACATTAATTATATCTTCTTGGATAATAATGGGAAGAAGGTTTATATAGAGTCGTGTTAATTTACGTCCTCGTTGAAGAGAACATTTCGTGGTTCAAGGGTATTCTATATAGATTTGTTGTGGGTACAACAGATTTTAGCCTGAGAGGCCGAAGAATAAGAGGAACGCCTTCTAAAAGACCAAATTACATAAGCAACCTTCTGCTGAAGATCTAAGAAGAGGGTAAAATTATGTACACAGTTTAACCTGCAGTGTAGCGTTGTTATGCAGTCGTAGCATTAAATTACTTCTAACAATCGTATTACCCAAAAAGTAGGGAAGGATGGAGAATAAATGAGTAAATTATGCTTAAAAAATGTTAGAGGATTCAAATCTCTGATGATCAAGAACATTAGTACCCAGCTATTTTTATTATGTTTGTCTCAATCGAGTATATTGAAGTATACCGCAACTGTCCTGCCCTCTATCACCTTCACTAAAACTCTTTGTAAACATTTATTCATCAGAGAAGACCCCACAACGGTAATTTGCTCACTACGTCAGTTCTAGTTGTAACTTTGTGAGGTGTAAATTGTAATTGTTAATATATAATTGCAATTGTAATTGTAAATTTTTCACTTTTTAATTTCAACTGTATCAACATGCCAATTGTAATCTAATTTGCAAATCCAGTGTAAATGGCCGGAGTGGTCGAAACACTTAAATAAATTTTTAAAAAACATTTATTATGAGCAACTTTATAATTGTTGCATTTTTTCTTTAAATTATTATTATGAATCAAAAAAGATTGATGAAAAATATTTTGATTCTTAATTAATCTTTCAATGTAGCATTTTTGCTTATTTCCAAAAAATATGTATTCTACTTTGGTAAATATTTATAACATACCTTCAAAATGAAAACATTAACAACTACTATTTACACAATAAACGTAAATGTTAGGAACAGCTGCATATGTTTTATTGCTAATAAGTATCGTGTATTAACTTGAAAATATTTTAAACATTCAGAAAATGTGAATGCCATATTTATTTTTATTAAAATCAAAATTGTACAAGTAAATATATTAAAAATATGTATAGGAAGATGGTCAGGGTTGCGGTCAAAGGAGAAACAAAAAT
>NW_027110526.1:1089042-1089435 GCF_000696795.3 Halyomorpha halys
AAAAAAAAAAAAAATACAGAGATAAGATACAATAATAAGAATAAAAATAAGTAACAATGGCAAGATTAAACATTTTTTATATAAAAATACGTAAAATATACAGTTAAAAAATACAGGAGATGTACATAAAACAAAAACAATACGTGGAAGGAAAAAAAAAATTGAGATTAAATAAACGTCATGAAAAAATAATAATTATACATAAATAAATAATAATAAAGATATAAAAAGTTAATAAATGAGCAAAGAACAAGTCAAGACAACCTACACGTTCAGAGCAAACGGGTGAACAGTAGGCAACAATGAAGCGGAACCGTGGAGGAGTGGGGAGCTAGCACCCACCACCCATTCAACGGTTTTATTTCAATTTAAAATACGTCGCGTATACAGGAA
>NW_027110526.1:1090826-1093378 GCF_000696795.3 Halyomorpha halys
AATAATTCACAATTCTTAATGAGGTTTTTGAATTTTTCTTTTAGTTTCATTTGGACAGATTTTCAATGCCAAGCTCAGCTCTGATTGATAACATTATTAATAAACTCTTCAAATCAGATTTGAAATTAAGGAAATCGATATTTATATTTAAGGCTGCCCTCAATTATTTTATAATAAATTACCACTTTCATAATCGAAAGAAAACGTAAATATATATTTTTTTTATGCTAAAAACATCAACCATGCAAATTTTTAAAACTCATACATGCCTACATTTTTTCGGATTATTTTTTTGGGATGGTACCATTTGTCTTGTTTTCATTAATCCATTTCCCTGCCAAAGTATTCCTACAGTACCACCGATAGTAATCTCTTCTTTTTGCATGTCTTATTGATGAATATTAAATTTCAAAAGGAGTGTTGAGGATCCACGCCATCGGCTTAGTATGCTCCTAGAACCTGTTACAAGGCCACTATTCCACTGCCAAGAGGTCCCATGCCAAATTGTGCAACTACTCCAGAGAACAGTGCCTTATCTAAATTAGCAGCTTGATGTACCTCTATAGTGTAGAGGTCGAGCAGGGAGTGGGGGTAATCAACTGCCCGTCTCCAGGATCCTATCCATTAACCTGATTCAGCCACAGCCCAAGGGTATACCTCTGCTACGTCACCAGCAAACATTTATGTAATGTGAGTCCTTATTATTAGTATTATTCATTATATAATATATAAAAAACTTAAGTATCGGCGAAAGCAAAATGTTAAAAAAAAAAAAGAGAAGAAGGAATAAGATCTGATACATTTATTATTATACACTGGTACATTTATTATGTACAGTACAGTATTATTTATTTATTGAAAAACATTACAATCAATGCCACAACGTTTTGGGCAATAAGTAGTAGTAATAAATTATCAAATTCATACAAAAAAATCATAATGACAAAAATAAATTAATGAAAAAAAAATTGCATAAAATAATTAATAATAAATAAAATCCTTAGAACCATAGTAAATGCACCCTATTACGTTTTCAATAGAACACTTCACCATGAATTTGATATCCATTTTGTACTTGACCTCATTCCATCTAAATTCACAAAATTTCATATAAACCTTTCTAACCATCCCAATGTTTTGGTTCAATCCTTATCCAGTTCCACTCATCCTTACAATCCACCTAAAAGATTGAAACGGCAGTGGCCAAGAAACCTCTTGTAAAATAAAATTGAATATTAGAGTTATTGCAATGGCCAGATGCTCCCGCTCATGTAGAATGATTACGGCTTTAGCGCACTCACTCAGCCTCCACTGGCTACTGGCCACTGGCTCATTACTAGTGACGCGGTGAGAGGGCCTTGATCTACTACTCATGCCTGGGGGTGAGAGTGGGCTCGGGGATCTTTAGGTCAAGATTGTAAATATTCTACATAATGTATTTTACTATATCCTACCTTCATTATGTTCATTTTATTTATTTATTTTTGTGTTAACATACAAATAGAAATTTTTTTTATTTAATTTTTTTTTAATTGTTGGTATTAATTTGTCCTTATTGCTATTACTCATTCCCCTAGTTCGTGACAGATTATAATATTTATCAATAAATAAATAAGTTTAAAAATAAAATATGTATACAAACAGGAAGACAAATAAAATCAAACGATGTACATGAAGAAAAAAAATAATCACTAGTCACATTTACATTATTATAGAAAATATTTACACTCTGAACCTGAGGATCCTCACGCATGAAGGGTAGACCAGGGCTCTTTAGGATCCCAGCGAAGCCCTCTCACTGCGTCATTGTTAATAAGCCAGTAGAGACTGAGTAAGTAGAAATTCATTACAAATAAATAGATCATGATGATTTACTAACGCTGATCCCAAAGATAATACCAGTCTACATCACAAAAGATATTATTATATCAGAAGATGAACATAGCATGGTTTTAATGAACATGTTTTTGAAGATGAAGTATAGTGTTGCTGGAATATGCTGTTCCCAAGTTGGACCAGGCCCCTTATTATACCTGTCACTTCATGACATTTCCATTTATTACTCCACCATTGTGGGTCGATGGTTGAACTTCCTGTCGGCTACTATTAATGTCCATATGCAATGCAACCAGGCGATTACTCCCACATTTCCTCATGTATGTCTCAATTTCATTTCACTAACAAAATCTAAAGTTAAAGGGAAAAAAAAAGCTTAGATTTCTGAAATTAATTAAACATAAAATATTAAAGTGAACCTCGATCATGATTAATTAATCCATGTTTTTAAAACTTCTTTTAAACAAATATATTTAAATTTAAAATAATATTAATATCACTCAATATTATTGTAAAAAAAAAATCATTCCAATTTTTAAAGTAATTTAAGAATATATTTAATTGTTATAGTTTCACAATAGATTTTTTCTCATATAATTCTTTTTATGATTGGATAACATTACAATCAATGCCACAACGTTTTGGGCAATAAGTAGTAGTAATAAATTATCAAATTCATACAAAAAAATCATAATGACAAAAATAAATTAATGAAA
>NW_027110526.1:1093428-1101745 GCF_000696795.3 Halyomorpha halys
TTCTTTTAAACAAATATATTTAAATTTAAATTAATATTAATATCACTCAATATTATTGTAAAAAAAAAATCATTCCAATTTTTAAAGTAATTTTAGAATATATTTAATTGTTATAGTTTCACAATAGATTTTTTCTCATATAATTCTTTTTATGATTGGATAACGAATGAATGAAAAAAAATAATTTTATTCCGAGACTAATATCCCCTAAGAATAAATACACTGTTCAGAAATTAAGGATAATCGACTGGCAGATATTTTAAAGCTCCAGTGTACATGTTGAAATAACATAAAAGCCTAATGGCTGTATACACATAGCTCACAATGATGCGGAGATTTGGTTATATAGTACATGAAGGAATAGGTGTTGTTTAAAGGAAAGGATGGACAAGGATTGACGATTGGAGAAAGGAAGAGAATTCCAGAAGGGGATTCCACGTATAACGAAGGATTTGCTAAATGGTGGTTCAATTGGAGGGCTTATATAAATCAATTTGCAGGAATCTAGTGTTTAATAAATGAATGGATGATCGTTGAGTCAGGAAATTAAGGATACAGGTTGGTGAAAATAAAAACGAATAAAATAAAAGAAAGATTATCATGATAAAATTGAATTCTTAGGAATCAATCAAAATCTACTATTTTCTATTTTCACTGGTATTGCAGCTAACTCATTTACAGAATTACCTAATTTGTGAGATCTCCTAGAAAAAAAATGTTCGTTATTAAAATAAAGTTGCAACCTAAAATTTGTTAACACTAAATAAATTGATAAAAGAAAAGTATTATACTTTTTAATTTTAAAAGAATTTTTTCCTTAATTGTTTTAATTGATATCACAGAAAATGAATTCCACTTTAAAAAATAAACAGCTATAATAATAAACTTGTTCAAAATAAAAAAAATAAAAACTTTTCTTGATATGGTTGTACTAAACGATACTCGTTATACTAAACGCACCCATCTATACCAGTTATAAGTAAGTAGAATGCTTAGATTCATAATGAATAACGTACTACGTAAGACGGATTACCAGGGCCCTGTTTCATAATGAAAGCTAATAGTATTAGTTCATAGTACAAGTGTAGAAACTAGTGTGGTAATAATACTAATACTTATTTTTTTCAAGATATGGATGACTATTAGTGATATAACAGGAATTAAAAAAATACTAAAGTACAAATTACTATTGTACAAGTCTCTGTAATTGAATTAAGATAAACCTACAAGACTAATAGTATTAGTTTGTACTTTATTATGAAATAGGGCCCTGAAGTATTTGCGATATACTATTTGAAAATAAAGGACACGTTAAAATAATAAATACAGTTAATTAATTAAAATAACTTTAAATTAATTAAAGGGGCAAGAAATCGATATCAACTGAAGGATAGTATTATGGGACAAGTCATAATTTAATAAACAACAACAAGGTATAGTGTAGGACGATACTAACGCTCCTCGCCGTAGAATCTTGGTAGGAATTATTCGGTCGGGCGACAAGTTCTGAAGAGCATTTAAGCCAATGGTTGCGGTCTTTCAGTTTTCACCATTAATATTAATCTATAGTCCTTGTTCTAATCATATTTTAAGTATCGACGAAAACGCCAGTTTTTAAGACAAATCTTGAAGTACGGAAAAGGAGATGTTGCTTTAAAAAAGAGACAGGAGCACAACATTAGATTACGTGTTGTCGAGTCGTGTCTGAGGAATTAATGCCTAACCTATGTGATGGAAAGGGAGAAGATTAAAAACTTAGACTACATAGCAACAGTCACAGCAAAAAAATTGATTCCATTATTCCAATGGAAGTCGTATTGAATAAAAAAGTATAGACTACCCTGTACGGGTAGTCCATAAGTACGGAATAATACCCTATAAGTATGGAAAAACAATGGTTGGTCAGTATTAAGTAGATAGTAAAGCACTATTACCTATTTCAACCACTGGTAGAAAGGTAGGAAGAAAACAAGATAATAATTTTTTTGTATCTTGTTTTTTAGAATATTTTAAATCATACTAAATATATTTATTTTTTTAGTTTAGTATAAAATCCTTCCTCTAAAACCTTAGTACTTACAGTACAAATGGGGGAAACGCAATATTTTCATCTTGAACCGGAAGACTTGGAAGGAAGAGTTAGAAACTACCTTCGATGCAGCTGCAACATCCCCATTCTGCCTGCAGTTTCTTCATCTGCGTCTTGCCTTAGGCCAGGATGCACCAATTTCTGCACTTTCTGGAAACCACCTGTGACGTACCACCTGTAGAAGAGAGTGGTCGATGTGACGCCTGCGCTGGATCATCTTCCGCCGGCTCCAGTTTCCCGACAGCAACGATGGCGGATGCCTCGCAGTCCTTCTGCCAGTGATGACGCGACGTATATCAAGTCGAGTCAGTTGTACGTAAGTGGTCATAACGAGGCATTTAGAAGTCCAAAGGCTTCGGTACCTACTTATCAACTATTTCCTGCAGTTCATTTAAGTGAGTTACAGTTAAAATACATGAGTGCACAGGAGTTTCCACCATTATTCCTATCGATTTCCTATGTGGTAATTCATGCCTTTCAAAAGAAGTTAGTTTTGTAAGCATTCTTATAACACCGGCATAGAAAACAATAAATTGCCACAAAAACACAGATATAAATTAAAACAAGAATCTATATTAAAATTTAAAAATAAATAAATTTAATATCATCCTCTGGTCTACAGCTCTCTTTTCCAATTTTGATGGGTCTATGTTTAAATAATTAACTCTCATTACATTTCTGATTGGTTACCAGTACATAAATATAATTTAATAAATACTTACTTCCCTGCATTACGGCTCAACCCGAAATGTATCTATCAATATTTAGCTAAAGTAAAATAATTATTCATATCAATACTTGTGACTTATTAAGTAAAACCGTATGATATAAAAAGTACGCCATATCGCTATATTTATATTTACTCTAATAAATCAATGTTTTAATTAAGAATGTATAAATCATTTATAATATGAGTTGAATTTTATAAATATAACTTAAATTTTAAAAAACGTATAATGACTAATTTATATGATGATATAATGAATATAAAACGTTACATGATGTAATTAAATAAAGATGTTGATAATGCCTTTAGATTGATAATAATTATTTTTCGCGCTCATATGAAAAAAAAAACATGTATGTTTTTGGCACCTTGCAACACCGAAAATCTCAAAACAATGTAATTCGATAAAAACTCAAAAAAACATTTATTTCATATCGAGATTTTAAATATAATTCCTATTCTGGTATTTTTTTTTTTTTTTTATAAAAATTGTATTATTAAATTTTAAAAAATACCAGAAAGGAAAATAATTTAAAATATTGATAGGAAATTTGTTTCGTTTTTTTATTTGTTTGAGAAAAGTTGAAAAAATGCACACAACTCCTTCAAGTTTTAAGATGTGACAACAAAAATTGCCTTAAAGCATTACATATTAGTCACCTTGCCTAAAAAAGGAACAAAGAAATTTAAAGAAAAATCTATTGTAGGAAAAAGAAATGTATGATATTTTTTTTTTTACAAATTGTCTTATAACAATAACTTTATTTTTTTTTACATTTAACAGAATTTATTCATGCACTCTTGACTTGTCATATCGATGTTTTTTGTTATTTTTTATTTAATTGTTCATTCTTATTAATAATCTATTTTTATTTTTATTAGCATATATCTTGATTGAGAATTTATCTAGATGCTGTTAATATAGGTGATAAGCTTACTAAAAATGAAGAAAAACTAAGATAAAAAAAATTATTTCAGATTATTTTATGACTAATGGTATTTATTAGCAACAATCTAAAATTGAAAGTAATTAATCATTTCTAATCTGAAACAACTTCTGTGCAGTTTTGTACTTGTATTTTTTAAATTTTTTCACACCTACTCATCATAAACTTCAAAATATAAAGTGATTTCTAGGATTTGATTCCATCTCTCACCCAACCAATTCTATGATCAGAATCATTCTAATGCAGGCTTATATCATACAGTGTAATATTATCTTCTCTAATTTTTTTCTACCGAAGGAGAGTTTTAGAAAATTGATAAAATAATGGTTTTATACATTTTGAAATGTTGTTTAATATCTAATAAAACGATTAATGATTAATCTGTATGAAAAGTATATATTAAATTAATACGTTATGAGAAATGAGTTTCAGAAAATAGTGAAATTGTACAGCCTTTGTTAACAGCTCACTATTATTAGACCTGGGTGAACATCTCTATACATGCTAGGACTGTCGAATCGATTGAACCTGAACCTCAGAATTATATTGTGGTCAGTAGATGTAGGTGGAAATTGGCTCATCAACCGGTTCGGATTGCAATATAACTGTTTGAACTAGCATTGCAGAACTTAGTGAACCCTATCTACGCTCAGAACCTTGTTATCAAGTTCGAATTGTCATTGAAATGCGATGAGTAGCTTCTCCAGCAGTCTACTTCCTGGATATAGGGATAACTAATGGTTTAATATATTTCAAATCAAAAGAGTTTGATAAACATTTATATCTTAATATTTAAAATTTAGTTGACAATATATGTGCAGTTAGATAAAATATGGAAAGATATTTGTTGCATCAGTGTCCTCACCATAGAAGAAGTGTCACATCATCTCAAAACCCAAAAATTTTAAAAATTTGGGTTTTGGAGTCTGTTGAAAACTGAGAAAATTGTTATGAAAAATTCTATTCAATGGGTCAATAAAATTAAAAACCATTCCGTATTTAATAAATTATGATTTTAAATATTAGGATATAATATATTTAAGTAAAAAAGAAAATTATTGTTGTCAACTTTCAAGTGAAAAGTTCAAATTAAGTAAAAAATCAAATATAACATAATATTTATAGTTGGAAAAAATAAAGTATTTTAATTAATATACCTACGAAGTTCTGTCAAAATTGTTGGTAAATTTAAATTTTTGCTCCTCCTTCCCAAACGAATTGTTGCATTACTCCATTGTTTTTTGTTGTATAATTGGAATGGTGTAGACACATTGGTATGAAGAACAAGGTTATCTTTTGAGTTCAAAATGAAAATCTTTTATACCAAAATTTTCCGTATATCAAATATGATTAAAGAACTTTATTTTTAGTATTGTTTATGTATGTAAGAGACAATTGTATTTACCCATTGCCACCTAAAGACACTAGGATAATTGTTCTTCCATGTGAAATAATGATTTAGCTAATTGTACTTTATTCGTAAAAAAAATCAAAGATTCGTTATAAGATCTATTTTAATTTTTTTTTTAATAACTTTATTGAAATTGACAACTGTATATTACATAATACATTTAGTAAATATGGTCTTAGTTAAAATGGAGTGTTACAGGCGTGTAGAGCAACAACCCACTGGTAGCACTCTAATGACATTTTACATTACCTGGTCTCGTGGCCATCTTCTTTTCAGGCACATCAAAGGATTGTCAGGAATGGAAGAGGATGCAAGGTTCGGAACTAGGGGGTTTGAGTGGTTTATAATGGAAGGAGTGATATTATGGATTTTTAAAAAATATATATATGTATGACAAATATTTATTGGATGTTCACAGAAATGTCTTAATTATATACAATTTAGAGATTAACTAACTTAGCAAACGTTTTCGAATCCTTTAGCTAGTATTTTATAGCTTTGCAATTCAATTTATGATAATGGATTTATTGGAACCTCAACAGAAGCTGAGACGTAGTTGTCAATATAAAGTTTCGATTACATATTTTTGATTTAGTATAAGGTTGAAAAATAGGAGATTAAGTGTAGAGTTTTTAATGGAATTGACATTGAATCCATAGTGTTGCTTGTTGCACAATAACATGAGAATAATAATTAAAAAATATACAAAAATGAATTAGGAAAATGTATAATGACTCATCTTAAATAAAATAATTATAAAAGATATCATCTGAAAATTAAGGGTCCAGTTGTTTTAATTAATTTAAGCTTTCAAGCTCAGCCCCAACTCCGAAGCTTTGAAGGGCAGACGTGAGTTTGAGCCTCGGAATCAATTTAGTTTTATGGGAATAAAGGACTCACCCGATAAATTTTGCGTAGGAAAGTTAAGGCAAAGTTAGATAATCACCAAAGCGAATATACTGGCCTGTCATAAAAGAAAATAATTGATCTTGCTAACTGGGAATAGTGATAAAAGCCAGTAGGTTTATTTTATATTTTTTTATTTATTAGAGCATGGTAACGGAGAATAAATTTTTTTTTCAAACCTCTTTATACAAATAATAAAGAGATTTGAAAAAAAAATTTTATTCTCCGTTACTATGCTCTAATAAATAAAATTGAAGAATAAAATTGAGATAGACGTATGACGTTATATTGACGATAATAGAATTTATCACGGGTAGATCTTTTGTGATATACATTTTTATTAATTAATTTAAACTCATAACAAAGTAAAAATGTTTTCATAATGAGTAGGTGCTACAAAGTTCAAAGAATATTGTAAATCATATTACAATTATCCATAGAAGACTATATAAAAATATTTAATGTTTAATAAGAAAACAGAAAATCTTAAAATCGTTGGTACTTTACCACCTAAACTATATTTTTTATACAATTATCTTAATACTTATGGATAATAATTTATCTTAAAAAGAAATAATGTATCTACAAAATGTTATAAAAAAATTAAATTTATCTAACCACTCTATAACAATAAGTATAAAGATTATAAACTAAAAAGAAATATTTACCTGTGTACTTTCTTACTTCTATGATTCCCAATAATTGATTTTGATTCATCAAATGAACATATCTGCCTGTATTTTTTCTTTAATCCACATAATTTATTTATTATATTACGATTACAATTAGCAATTTATAGCTTAGGAATAGATATTAATGGATACTTATTTTTATCATATTCTGTACCATCTTGTTTTATTCTCCTTATTATATTAATTCACTAAATTGTAAATTGTAATTGTAAAAATTGTAAATTTTTAGCTTTATTATTTACTTCAAAATCCTTTTAGTTATTATTATTATTTTATTATATTTTTTTATTATTTTCTATTTATTTTTGTATTTGTTAATTAAATTATTAGTTGTATCACTTGGGATCAATTCATATTGTACTTGTCTAGCCTAAAGATTATATAGCCTCCACAACGCCCTAATGGTCAAAACTTTAATATTTTAATATAATTAATATTGTAATATAATTTGGCACTGACCGATCATCTCGTCGAACCAAATTTGATGTATTTTTTAAATAAATAAAATAAAAAAATACATAGTGCAATGTATACTCCTTCGATTATCTTCCGAGTAGTCAAGAAGCCCAAGTGGAGAAAAAATCACTTATTTCACTCTATTTTATTATTACTATAATAAAAACTATGTTTAGTAAATAGTCAAAATTGATGAGTCTGTCAACCATAGGTACGGAGAATTAAAGAATGACTGCTATTTCAAAACGATAAGAAAAACTAATTTTTCATTCAAAGCTATATATCTTTAAAATTATTTATTCAAATCACATGAAGATAAGATGGTTGGGATGAGGTAAGCAAATTACACAAATAAACTATACTTATTTAATTATGACGACATTTAGACCTAAACTCCAGGCCTTCATCACGGGGGAAAAAATTAATAATCAAACTTATAAAATTAAGTAGATTGATACAAATAGAAAATAAACTTTGCAATATAGACGGAAAATTAGAAAAAGAAAACTGACTGCATAAAGGCTTCAAATCTCATCAGATTGGCTCTTATTGTGATGAACAGTTTTCCGAATGTTTTATTTAAATTTTACCCTCAGACCGGGGATTAGAATCTCTTGTAAGAACTATTCTAGGAATTCGAATCGTATAAAAATAATGAACAATACTTTAATTAATTAACGCAGCTGTAGTAGTGCAAAGTGTTTCTTCTTAATTCATTTAATAGGAAAAATCAGAATAATTCTACTGGTCGAATATGTAGCTGTTACTTTAATAAATAATCTACTCTAAAGAAAATAATATCAAAATAAATCCGGCAATTTACTTATTCTTTTAATTAATTAATCAAATTAATAGAGAATAAGGGGTTAATGATGAAAATAAATCCTGTGATTTTCTTTATCTTCTTTTTATAATTATAAGAAGGTGTACATAATTGTTTTGTTTGTTTTATTTATTTAAGTGTTTCGACCACTAGGGTCATTTACACTGAATTTACAAAGTTAGTACATTACTATTAACATATTTACAATGTTGTTACAAGGTGAGAAAGATATATATAATTACAAAGTGAGAAAGTTTAAAAATTAA
>NW_027110526.1:1101960-1113003 GCF_000696795.3 Halyomorpha halys
AGTATCAATCTACTTAATTTATGGTTAGATATATTTCCAATTCTGTTTATTAATACTTTTATTTATGTTTCTCTGAGCTAAGGTTATTCCATTTTGTTTTTTTAATACTGATGAAGGCTTTTAATACTGGTCGAAACGTCGGCACAAGTACAACGGTATAAATAATACGTTTTCTTTTTTGTGTACCTTTTCTCACCGTACCCCGACCATTTTCTCTTAATATCAATCTACGGTCAACTATTAATACATTATTATAATGATTAAAAGAAGCTGAAGAAAATCGCAGGATTTATTCTCATAACTATTGTGGAATTGGAGAGCGTATAAACCACACATTCTTAAAAGAGATTGTTTTCCTTTGGCTTTAATTCAAGAATTACTGCTCAATGAGTGAATGGGGCTCAAAATTAGACACAAAAAATTTGAAATTTTTCACCAAATCTTAACACGTTTGGGTCCAGATAAATAATTATCAATATAAGAAAAGCTTTTTTTTTTTTAATATACATTGTTAAAGCGACCTCAAATCGACTACGACTTTTTGTTGGAAGGCTTTAAAATGAACAAAAAACAAACTGGCTCGGATTAAGCATTTATTTGGTTCAATTTAAACATTTTAAAAACTAACATAAACAAAACATACAAGTAAAAATAAAAAGGCCTTTCAGATAAAAATAAAATAGTTTGATAAATTATGAAAATGACATTAAAACTAATTTACACACAAAAAAAGAAATAAATATGTAAAATAAATACTGCAGGACGAAAGGTTGCTCCACTCCGATAGGTCAGAGGAAGAGTGCTGCCGAGATGTGTAGGTCTGGCTCATCGATGGTCCAAATATCCAACAGTCGTATTGAATTAGGTGAGCAGACAAAATTAACGCAGATAGGGCTGGTTACACACGTTCCTTGGGTTCAGGGGTTGGCCACTAATTACTTAATTAATTGGAACTCACATTAAAATCGAAACACAGAAGTGGTCTGGTTCCGAACTGTTACGGCGACGAGTACACTCAAAAAATGTCAAATAAAATAATATCAACCAAACGCAGACAGGACTGCTAATGACGCTACCAGGGCCACTAATTAGTCGGAACTGCCATAAAAAACTAAGATGGTCGGTCCGTTGCTAGATGACGCCTTAGCAACAATCATCAGCCCCTTGCAACTGTCTCTATTACTCAATATTTCTTACATCATCTATTACAAACAAATATAATTACACATTTTTCTTTTTAAATAACTAAATCCGATTAAAATAATAAAAATAAAACTAAATATAACAAAATTAAAGACTAAAAAAACTAAAATACTATTTACAATTATTTACAAGGTCAAATTATATATTATAGCGTTAACAGTGGTAATTTCACTATTGTCACAATTATTTCTCATAATTCAAACCTGCATTCGTAAATGTAATTTCTGCACGAATTAAACAATTTTTTATGTAAAAAAAAATTCCTTCATTATCATTCTGAATCTTCGGACCGTAATGGCTGGAACTGTAATAAGCACTCCTTCTAGAGCCTCTATATTCTCATTGGACTTATTGTCTATTCCCTGGATTCCAGCATTCCTTACCGCCTTCTGCAATGACAATAAAGAGTTCATTTCTTCGCTCTAGGACTATATTATTTCTCAAGAGTGCAGAACCTTTCATTCTTCGTCATTCAGAGTCAAACTAGTATTTCATTTAATCGCTCATTAAAATATTTAACGATCGTTTACTTTATGAGCTTCAATTTTCTTATTATAAATCTTGATTTCTCATTAAATCTCTAATTTAATTTTGCGAAAGGATTATCCTATAAATAATTAAATACAAATGAATAACTTACAGAACAGCAAGACTGAATGTGGAAACGAAGGCCATCCTCATAAGTTCCAAGGGCCTCTGTTATCCCCTCCCTTACTCTATCTAAATATTATACCAATTCATTTTCACACTCCTATAAAAGACCTAGAACTCTTCTTCGATCAGCACATTTTTTTGGAATAACCATATTTTCAAGATGACAAGAAAATATATAGCTGTACTTGAATTATTCCTAAGCTCCCAAGTTTTCTCCCACTTGGGCTATGGTCATCTGGTCTACAAAAGGTTTTTTCCTGGGTTAGAAGGTGCTTAATCCCCAAATACTCTTTCACGTATTTTATCACTTCACTCTACGCTCCTCTAATTATTTATTAAAGATAAGATCTCAAAGTATTGATTTATGTATATTTACTCACAGAACCACATCCTTCAGTAAAGCCTTATTCCTGCCACCTCTCCAATTCTCTTCCCGTTACTCTTCAGCAATTCTCCACTCCACTTTCCTATAAGCTGAAACTATTTCTTCACCTACTTTATAATCTAAATAACCCATCGATGTAAACAATATTACAAAGTAATAATAATAATAAAAAAAATGCTTCATAGATATTTAACCAAGTAATTCAAGAATCTGAACTAATAAATTATTATTAGGTGACTTTTATCCCAGGATAAATTATTTAAAAAAAGAAAAGAAAAAAATTTTTCTATATCTATCTCTATGCTGGGTACAAGTGGAAACATAAATACAAAATATAAGTTTAATCAAATACAATTATAAAAAGATATAGTATAGAAAAAGAATATTGAAAATTAGAAAAAAGATTTAGAAATTTATTATATTATTATGATAAAGACTGAAGAATATTTTTTTGCAACTGTTACAATTATTTAGCACTAATCGGTTGTAAGTCGTCATTGAGTTTTTACCTGAAGATGAAATATCCCAACTAAAAAAAATAAAAAAATATTTCAGTTACTTGAATGTCTGGAGCTGTTAAATATAAATCATCTAGTTTAAAACTCATATTATATGTAATCAATATTATATATAAAAAATAAATATGTCCCTGTAAAACAGCATGAAGGTTCAGGAGTTCAGAATTTGTAAGAAAATATGTTACCGGACTGACGATTGTACAAGGAGTTGATTTGGTCAGAATCACGCTCGATTGTCAATTTTTTCCTCAATTAAGGGTTCCTTTATGAGGCGGACCCATCGAACCGCAGCCTTTAGTAGATCTTTCCTCATCCGTTCCTTTTCCCTATGGCATTCTATTTCCTCTTTCATTCATGGTACTAATTCCCTTCCAACCTTCAAACACTGTATCTTTGACTACCCTCTATCCACCCCATTCCAGAAGAATGAGAATTAAAAGTTTCAAATAAGATGTAAATAGATAATATTTAAGATAAAGAGAGAAAATATTTAACATAAATATTATTGGATGTTTTACTGAAAAATCTATAAACATATATATATTGATTATATGAGTCTATATATGTATATATAGACTCATATAATCAACATTACTTTATTTGTTCTAATATTATTTTATATATTCTGTCAATTATTGTTGTTCATTTGTATTTTTTCATATTCGTTATTTTCATTATATTTCATAGTTTATAATTTCATTTTTATTTTTTATTTCCCTAACCATCCCTAATTTTGACGCCTGTAATATTATTCAAAGGGATCAATCCTAGAATAAATAAAAAATAAATATTATTATTATTGTAATTTTCTTTAAATATATACACTGATGGTAGTTATTTCACATAATCCATGATGAAAAATTTACAATTTATTTCAGAATTGTTTAGTTTCGTTTCTTTCTGTTTATTTATATTATTGCATATACTTATACATATACCACTCACTGAGTCGCACCGCTCACACGAAATATATATTCTATATGTTATGAGAATGCACACACATCTTCCAGAAGTATTAATTTTTTGAGCTTTATAATTGATTTCAGAATATTTAGTTTTATTTCATCCTATTTATTTCTACTAATTCATTTTAAAATAATCGATTGCTTACCTAACAATATAATTTATACTATATTACATAATTATACCAGCTTGAAGCAGCTGTAATCGAATTAATTGACCCTGAAATAAATTTTCTCAATTTTTTATTTTCCAATAAACTATATATTTTTGTCAAAATTAAATCAGAGAAAAATAAAATAAGAAATTCTCAGTGAACCCCGGCAATATTGAAGCACCTCTCAAGCAGACCTTAACCACTCTAGAAAACACTTCCGGTCTTTCTTTGTAAGCAAGATGAAAATGACGTCACTAGTGATTTGCGTCATGAGTCTTTGTAGTTTAAACTATTAAAACATGATAAAAAATTTGGTTTAAAATTCTGATTTGTGATCTTATAATTTTTTCTTGAATTCAGAATTCCCTCTTTGCCCAGTATTTGAGTTTACATATAATTTAAAACACTGTTTTTTTAACTAACTGGAAACTACTAAAATCCTTTTTTTTTTTTTTCGTACCTCCCTGACAAAATAAGTAATTGAGTACTCACATATATGTAGGTAAATCGAAAGTTTGTAATTTCTTGGATTGCCTACTGGAAACTTTAAATTAGTAGTTGTACTACTAAAATCCCCAGGGAGCGACGGTCCTATATCACTTTTGAAATACTTGCTTAACGGGAAGGACTTAAGATAGTTAAATCAAGAAATATTTAAAAACGCCATAATTTGGAAAATGGCGTGAAAGATTTTACATGATAATTACAAAAAAAAAATCAAAAAGTGATAATAAAATCTCGGAATAATGTAGCTGTTATGTTTGTTTATTTACACATAACTATACACAATTCATATGCCTTCGATAGATCTGCTGGCAGATAAACGCAGCCGGTTACTCACTGGGCTACATTCGAAAATGAAGAGAAAATTCAGACTCTTGAAAGATGGTAGAGACCAAGAAAACGTCATCTTCTGGAATATGGACTCACCGTATGATCCCCAGTATATCAACTTGGATATCCATATTGGAGACGAATTATTACCTCCAGGGCCTGCTTAGCCCATTTCAAACTGGAGGACGGATTGCCGTGCCCGACGTGAGATTGCATGCATGAGTCAGTGGATTCAAGATTCTTTCTTCCATTGTCCAGCTCTTGCCTAAGAAAAAGAAGAATTGGACGTAAAATTAGTCAAGAAATCAGTTCCAAAAAGCTCAGTCACCTTGATGATGACTAGGCAGAAAAATTGAAGTGCAGAAGTAGACCATGCAGCGCAAATCAGTAGAAGGATAAGAGTACAAGAGCGAGAAAGAAGAGGCCAGTTAATGGCCTATCTTAAATAAGAAGTACAAAGAAGCGGTAGGCAGGTAGCCCTTCTGCTTGACAGCGGTTCCGCGGAGTGGTAGAGATGAATTGAGAGGTGGTTTTTTAGTGAGTAGGAATTTCACACTGTTGTGTAATTTCTTATTTTAGTTATTTATTGCACTTCGTCTAATGAAAGATTTTTCCCCGACCCACAAAAAAAAACGCACGCATGTATAAAGGTGAAGATATAAATGTGGAAATAAAAAGTGCATGGTATCTTAAAGAACTTCAACTCAGGATTGAAAGGAAAAATTAAATTGAGTAGTTGTCAATAAAGAGTAGCTTATTTAGCTATTTTTTCTTTTTGACTACCCTGACATTTATTTAACAAATACATTAATTGAGGATAATTATATATAAATATATAATTTTTAGTCCGGTTTATTGGAAATAAGATTTTCTAGAGGGGAAAAAATAATAGATGATTAGATAATTAATACTTTTAGAATTTACTTAGGAAAATTCACTTACTATCTGGACGTACGGAATTGAGCTATAGGGCTCCACTAAACCATCTAATTCCTCTCGAATTCAATCCTTACAGTTCAAAATTCTTCGTAAAATCCTTAATGCTCCTTACTTTGTCACAAATGAAATCATCCATCAGGACCTCAATGTCCCCTATGTTGCCGGTTTGGCCAGAACCAGATACCAATCCTTCCATAATAAACTTCCCAACCACCTAAACCAACTCATTTCTAACCTGGCTGCTACTCCAACACCTAAAAATCCTCCTAGGCGTCTGAAAAGAAGATGGCCTCGAGATCTTCTCCTTTAGAAGTGTTTTTGGAGTTCTATCAATAGGTAGATTCTCCACATGTTTGTATCATGTCATAATATCAATTACAGCAAATTTACTTGATGTGTATATATGTATACAGTTGTAAATAACAATAAATAAATTATAAAAAAAAAATCACTTAAAATAAAATGTATGTCTTTCCTGATATTATGTATTTATATCTCTTAAGTATAAAAGAATTTTAAATACCTTAGGTTATAAAAACATCTCTCCTGAAAGATTAGGAAAATGGACTTAATCACTCCCTCAACTGAACGCCTCATTTATTCACCAAGCTTCCTCAAAATAAATTATCGCCCCTAAACAATCTCTAATATTATCATTGCAAAGATACTTATCCAGTCTCTTCATTTAAAAGCATACTTATAGTTTTACAAAAAATATGAGTAGAAGTAATAAATGATTTCTTATTTAATTAAACGACATCAACATGTATCAGTTTTCCAACAAATAAATACTGAAAAACTATCATTAATTGAGGTAAATTAAATAGAAAACATAAAAAAAGGTATTTTATCTTTGTTTTGTAGTCAAGGATAAGTTTGTCTATATGGTTGTCAAGATAACACACAAAACGGTAGTAAAAAAAGATTTTATTAATTGTTAACAAGATTCATTAAAGATGAAAATAATGAAAGTCCACAAAACAAAAGTATATAAGTAGTTGAAACAAATAAAAATAACAATGTTATTAAATTAATGACGAGCTAAGTTAATTTTAATCCTAATTATTTTTAAGTATTAATAAATTGCAAATCTTTCCTACGTATAAATAGGGTTATTGAATATGCATAGCTCTAATACTCATTGCCCATGAGTGTGGAAGATTGTATTATTATCACAATAAAATACATATTTTGGCGATAAAAGAGAAAAATATATTAATTATTGTGTAAGAAATAAAAATCAAAATAATCGTTTAACAGTGATTCTTCGACTATATATTAGTTACTCCAAACTTTTGTTTTAATAATGTAACCTTTGATATTAAAATTTTTTCATCAAGTGCAGGTAACTATATCATCTATGTAATTTTATCTTTATCAACTGAAACTAAAAAAAAATTAACACTAGCCTAAATTTAGATTAAACCTACAAAGAATAATAATTCCTTGAAAAACTAGGGAGGTAAGGAAATGCACTCACTAAATCCATTGATGATGTTCTCCTATAGCCAAGTGAAGAATGCAGTTATGTCATCAATCAAATACCATACGTCTTCTAAGCCACTGGCAAACATAAAAAAGCCAATTTTTTTCTAGTTGGGATGTTAAGAGGCAAAAGCCTCCAAAAAGAACAATGATTTTTATGTGATCAATGAGTTCAACACAATTGACTATACCAAAGCTTCTGCTCCCTTATAACTCAGAAAACATTTATACTATCTAAAAACAACAACACAAGTAATGCTTCTATGATCATAAAAACACCTTAGAAGAATTCTTGAATATGGAAAAATTGTATTGTACAATATAGGTTATTCTATAATCCTTTGCAGCCCTAAATGGCTCTAAAGCGGCAAAAACGTCAACAATTAATTTTTTGTTTACTACTGAATTGTATTTATGTTGATCTCATAATTGAAATTTTAGACGTCAGAAGTGTTGTGTATCTTTTCGTAATCAATCTAATATATATTGTATAAGGTCTCTTAGAGTAATAACAACAAAGTTGTAAGGTGGGACAAACCACAAGTGGGAGAAAGAGCTCGGGCCGGAGTTCCGCAGGCTGAAAGTAAATATTGCAAATAGGAATGATTGTGCAAAAGATATTATTTTTAATTATTATTTCTCTTTTATTACTTATTCCGTTAGCATATATTTTATATATTTGTAAATACGGAGAGAATGAGAGGGCCTATTATCCATATTACCATTGTCTAAAAATATGACATAATGTTATAATAAACAATATAAAAAAAATATGGTCTTTTTCTCTAATTTTCTCGCTATACCTTTTGAAGGCACCATTTTGAAAAGGTTTGGCAGTTCATATTCTTCGAGACCTTCTAGAAGATCTAGTTATGTATTAATACTTTCTAAAATATTGCGAAATTAAACATGTTTCTAATAGTTTTTATTAAGTTTTTAGCTATTCCAACATTTATTTTACTATGGTATTAGGTAATTTTCCACATTTAAATTTTTAGACATTACCTGTTTCCATATCATGGCTTCAAGGTTATTGCCACTGCAGAGGAAAGTCTCGAGGGAGAGAAGCGATGATGAATAACAAGGGAAGCTATTTATCACACTGTAGCAGCCAATCTTCCTCAGCAGTGGGATCATATAGGGTTCAACGTTGTCTTGAAATATTCCTCTATCAAGGCCTTTCACATGAGGTCATGGAATATGTTGAGGCAATGGTTTATATGAACGACCGTTGGCACCATAGGGGCGTTCGATATGACTTGATCATAAAGCCACAGATCTTGCAGTATACTCTATTATATTATATAGTATGCGCAGTATAAATGTATATATTCGATGATTGTTAATGATTTTTGGCGTTTTCGCCTGGTTAAAACACTGGGTAGAAAGGTTATACCACCGAAACTATTGTGTTTGAAATAAATAATTAAACACTTCTATCTAAAAAAAAAAATTTTCATCATAATTTATAACTGTTAGTTGCGCATTTACAAAAAAAAATTTGCAATACTAAAACAAATTCTAAATTTGCTTAGTAAAATTTGATAAAATACATTTAACTTTCAACTTCTTATTCCTGTTTAACAGATCCGTTACTTAAGACTACATCTCGACAAACGACTGACATGGAATCTTCATACATGACTAAAAAGACAAGAAACTGCACGTAGATTCCGACTATTGCAACATTTATTAGACAAACGGTCTAAATCGCCAATCCATTACAAAAGACTGATCTACATGACTATTATAAGGCCTATCTGGACATACGGAGTTGAGCTTTGGCGTCCACTAAACCATCAAATTCCTCCAGAATCCAATCCTTACAGTCCAAAATCCTTCGTAAAATCCCTAATGCTCCTTACTTTGTCACAAATCAAGTCATCCATCAGGACCTCAATGTTCCATATGTTGCCTATTTGGCCAGAACCAGATACCGTTCCTTCCATAATAAACTTCTCAACCACCCAAATCCACTTGTTTCTAACCTGGCTTCTCCTTCATAACCTAATAATCCTCCTAGGCGTCTGAAAAGAAGATGGCCTCGAGATCTTCTCCTCTAGAAATCTTATTGGAGTTCTATAAGTGGTTAGATTCTCCACATGTTTGTATCATGTCACTATGTCACCTACAGCAAATTTACTTGTTGTATATATGTGTATACAGTTGTAAATATCAATAAATAAATTGTTTAAAAAAAAAAAATCTTTCAACTTAAGTATTACGTAACCGTTTCGGGGGTTTCTCATATTCATATAAATGTTTTAAAATATATAATATTAATTTATAAATTAAATATTCCAAAATAAATTATGAACAATTTTTCATTTTCATATCCATGTACAGCATCCGACTGTAACGAGCCACATTCATATTACACACTACATGAAGATTTCAATAAATTTGTACGACAGATGGTAACACATGACATTGCTGACGTAACTCGGCGTAGGCTGAAGAGGAGTTGGATGCGGGACCTCCTAGTGTAATCAAATAACCCACTTAACGTCAGGAGGATGCAACAATGGGTACTGTATCCCTCGTGCTATGCCTGAAAGGTACAGCTCATTTTCTGATTGTAAAGTAGATTTACAAGTGCAAATAAACAAAATTTTAAAGATGAAAAAAAAATATTTTTAACCCATATTAGAATTACTATAAATTAAAATTTCAAATTGCATAAAATTAAGAAGTACTTGAGAGTGTTGAAGTATTCCTGTAGTTAACTGTGTTCTAATATGTTACGCAAATGAAAACTTTAAATCACTTTTTTTTTCATTACTAAGTTTTTTCTAATCATTAGATTTCAGTGAATTATCACCAGAACTTCGGGCAACATCTAAAAAGGAACAAGACCATAGTAAAAGGCTGGAATAGCACACCTGTGCCAGGGAAATTTGTCAGGAGTTCAGGTTTCGCAACTAGGGCTTCAACCAGCCGCTCTCTTAACTGCCCAACCTTCGGAGATCGATAGAGCCGTTTTATCAGAGGGTAGAGTTGGAATTGCCAATGGGATTTTTATCCTTTTATAGTTAACTTATCCTGTAAAAAAGACATTCCTTTTGCCCATTCTTATATACATGGCAGTCAACAACGCGTAAACTATGTAAGAACATTATAAAACTTGTACATAACTACACGGTTTGATTTTAATGTGCAATGTTTTCAGCTCATAATCATAATAGGAATAGAAACAGTTCTATATTGTAATAAAAACACCTCAGAATGACATAAAATAAAATATGTATATGTGTATATACACATATACACATATACACATATACACATATACATATACACGATGTTTTAGTAATTAAGGGGAGAAAGGTTTAGATCACTAAAATGGAGTTAAGCAGCACTTTCTCGCTCCTCTTTGTTGTTTTGATGTCATTTTTAAAATTTATTCAAGAAAACCACGCAGATACACAATATTTCCCTAAAATATTCACTATTTTCAGAGTTCTTTATAAGTTATAAACCAATTTGTTGGAAACTATTGCTTCGTTGGGTGATTATTATATTTTGGTTTGTTACAGTATACGTTCGCCAACTATTCTATTAAAAATAAACCAAAATATCAAATTTTTGTATGCACCCTTTTTAAAAAACACACCAATGAATGTATATATCGATATAGTAGAAAGCCATAAACTCAGCCTTAATGTATTAGAAGCAGTACTGGTTCGGATCCGGGCAGGGCGACTCGAGTTATATTTCGTTGTGGATCCTTAGAATCAATCTTGATTTTCCCACTGGAGCGAATAGGTTTATAATCTTTAAAATTATCCATCTTAGCTACCCATAGGGATGGGATATCGAAAGAAAAATATCGATATTGATATCGATATCGATATCGGATAGCTTTACTATGGTATTAGGTAATTTTCCACATTTAAATTTTTAGACAT
>NW_027110526.1:1115792-1116201 GCF_000696795.3 Halyomorpha halys
CGATATTATCGAAGGAGTATATCGATATTCCGATATTATAGGTTACTCGATATCGATATTATCGAAATATCGATATTTTGTCTCCGATATCCGATATTTTGATATCCCATCCCTACCTACCCACGCCTCTTATTATATATTATTATAATTATCTTCTTTATTTAATTTCATTTTTATTATCACTTACATTTATTTTTTTATTATATGTTCATATTTTTATCAACTATCTCGTGGAGGCCCCTTAAAACCAGTTACTAAAGTAGAGTTCCAACAGAACAAACGTTCCACCTAACAGTTAAGTATTTCACCCAGACTTTCTAGTTCCCACGCTACAATAGCTTCGAGATGAGACGCGAAAGCTGATGTATATATACACAATGAGACGCTAAGGTGTATTTTTTTTTTTTTT
>NW_027110526.1:1116846-1121066 GCF_000696795.3 Halyomorpha halys
AACGTTCCACCTAACAGTTAAGTATTTCACCCAGACTTTCTAGTTCCCACGCTACAATAGCTTCGAGATGAGACGCGAAAGCTGATGTATATATACACAATGAGACGCTAAGGTGTATTTTTTTTTTTTTTACAGTATAAAAAGCTTACATTTCTTTTAACATAACAAAAAAACATATATTGGCCGCAAAATATATCTTGATTTTTATATAATACGAGAGTAAAGCTAAGCATTTATACCTTTCTCATTCATAATTTTAAACTTTATATTAATTAGCTTACTAATAAAATAAATCATATCATGAAGGACATTATTTCTCACAACTCATAATAAATATCTTACTTTTTTAATTTTACTATAATGCAAATTTTGTTCATTACCTAATATTTTGTTTATCATAAGGACGCAAATTGTCGTTGCCCTCATCTTCCATACCCTTAATCGCTCCTAATCAGCCACCGAAACACAAGTGGAACATTACGCTTCTATGTCCGGACCAAAGCCATGTAGTATGGCCCTGAAACTCTTATATCCTATGGGGAATTGTGAAATCCAATAGTCCGGGAGGACCTATTACGCGCTAAGCCGAGCTTATACGATACGAAAGTATTTTCTAAAGGTAGTTAATCTCTTTTGAGACGATATTCTATTCTTTAATATTATCCTTTCGGATAATCGATTTTTTTTTTATTTTCATCCATTCTCAACCTATTTTTTTTTTAAAATCATGTTTTGTTTCCTTTCCATGTAAAATGCATAAAACGCTAACTTCAGGATACCCACAACTCTTCTATAAATAGAAATTTTGTGCCCCCAAGAATGCGCCACTCGTATGACTTAAGCCGATCTCGAATCACCCAATCTGTCAGATATACGTTAGAGTACAAGAGCCCAAGAGAAGAAAAAACGCAATTATCTCACCCAAATTTCTGATTACTTTAATGAAAACTAGGTATAATTAATAGTCAAGATTGATGAGTCTGCATAGTACTGGTAGGGGGAATAAAAAATTGCGGCTGTTTCAAAGCGATAAAAAAAACTAATTTTTCATTCGGAGCTCTATATCTTAAAATGTGGGAACAACACAAGAAAACCTAAGAGAACGTCATTTAAAGAAGAGTAAATTTGGTAAAATATGAGCTCTGATAGAGTTATTTATGTTAACTAGTTTTCGAAATATAGCTTTTTAAAAAGCAACATTTCATAAAAATATGTATGGGACGTACTAAAAGATCAGTAGTTAGTGAACTTATTTTGAAAAATCTATATCTCAAAAACCATTTGACTTACAGATGTCTATTACCACGCAAATTAAAGCTAGTTTAATGAGCTATAGAAAAGCTTATGACCTTTACCTTCGTACGAGTAATAGTTTACATGACATTTGCTATTTGTTCGGACAAATTTTCATTTGCTAAAATTATATTCATATGTGAATATCATAAAAACTACTACCTCTACGAAGATAAGTGTCATAAACTACTTTATAGTAAGTTAAATTTTCTTTATTTTGAGTGCTGGCAGACATATGTGCCTCTTATGGATCTACAGATATATTTTTCAAAAATCCAATATTTTATACGAACAACTAGAAATTAACATTTTGTGAGTTTATTTTGTCAAATATCATAAAAACTACAACTCCTACAAAGATAAACACTATTAACTATATTATTGCAAATTTAACTATCATTAATTTGAGCGCTCAACCGTCGAACATCAAACGTATCCAATCCATTCAATCCAAAATCCTTAGAACCATAGTTAATGCACCCTACTACGTCTCCAACAGAACACTACACCATGACCTACATATCCCTTTTGTCCTTGATCTCATACCAACCAAATTCTCAAAATTCCGTATAAACCTTTCCAACCATCCTAATCCTTTGGTTCAAACCTTATCTAGTTCCACCCATCCCTAAAGTCCACCTAGAAGGTTGAAACGACAGTGGCCAAGAGACTTTTTAAAATAAAAATGGACAATTGGAGTTCTGGCAATGGTCAGATTCTCCACTCAAGTTAAGTGTTTGCGGCTTTAGCACACTTGCTCAGTCTCCACTGGCTCATTACCAGTGATGTGGCGAGAGGGATGCCCTGGGCTTTTTTTTTTTTACTTATTTATTTTATTTTTTTATTTTAGTATGTATGAGATCATTCATCAATATTACCTATTGGCCACAACTGTGTGGCAGATTGTAATATCTATCAATAAATAAATCTATCAATCTTTAAAAAAAAAAAAAAAATTGAGCGCTGGCAGAGATCAGTACGTCCAATGTTTCATGTTGAAATAAAGTTTTTCATAAATCAAATTCATTGTCCAAACAACTATAAATCAATTTAATTTAGTAAATATCATGAAAACTACTATTCCAGCTAAGGTAAAGGTCATAAACTTTTTTATAGTTCATTAAACTAGCTTTAATTTGAGTGCTAAAAGACATCAGTGCGTCACATAGTTCCTGAGATATAGATTTATCAAAATAAATTAACTAACTACTAATCTTTCAGTAGATTTTTACGGAATTTTGCTTTTTAAAAAGCCATATTTCGAGAACTATTGGACGTAAATAGCTCTTTTAGGGCTTAAATTTCAGCAAACTTACTCTTCTTTAAATAATGATAATTCTATTAAATGATGATAATTCTCTTAGAGTTTCTAGTGTTGTTGGTAGTGTTTAAGATATAGAGCTCCGAATGAAAAATTAGTTTTTTCAGGTTTTGAAACAGCCGCCATTTTTTAATCCCCCTACCTATACTTGGCAGACTCATCAATTTTGACTAGTAGTTATCCACAGTTTTTATTGAAGTAATAAAAAATTGGGGTGAGATAACTGCCTTTTTTTCCCCGGCTCTTGTACTATCACATTCTACCCAATATTTAACGTACTACCTCACTTCAATATCCTCTGACCTTCAATGTACACATTAACAGGGAGAGTATGTTGTTAATTGACATTGAAATAAAATCATATTTATATTATGATAATACACTTTATTCAAAAACATAATAACAAACTTAAATTAGTAGTGAACGTAAACAATTGTTGGGATATTCAGTTTGGTTTTTGTATGCTTAAATATCAAGCCCTTGCGCATTGGAGCGTGGGTCCCAGAGCACTCGGTTCGGAACATTATGGGTTCAATTCCAACCTGGGGAAGTTAATATTTATTTCTCGGTGGTCCCAAAAAATGATTCTTGACATTCCAACCTTGTTAAGTACGCGGCGGCAACTTCAAAGTAGCTGCAAGGAGTTGGCAAAAATAACCACCAGGCCCACTTGCCGGACTAGTTTCCCTCACCAGTTAACAATACCAATACCAAAATAAAAATGCCTCATCATACATATTTTCCGTTTATAAAATTAATAAACAACGAGTGAACCACTATTCTTACTTGCTTTTTTAAGGCTGTGTGTTGGAGAGGTTTGAAGAAGAAAAAAGAACGGCAAACCATTTTCTATGTAGAAATTGTCAAGTATTTGTAATTTGGCTTATGCAATCGAATCCCAATCGTCATATAATGTAATATGTTGATTTTAAACATTTATCAAAAACTGAGGCTTGAAGGTGGAAAGCCTATTAGTTGAAGATAAGTTATTTCCAGTTTTAAATCTTACTTCTTTTCTCGCACTTTGTCAAGAATAAATCAGTATCAGACCTTATCCGAAAGATGACCGCAACAAGATGTTGGTTGGAAAAGCACTCTTAGAACAACGAGATTAATTCAGTCGCATAGTTGGTTGTTATTATATGGAAGGATTTGGTATTTTTTTCTAATATCTACAAATAATCAGTCTGATTCCAAACGATTTTATTTTAAGTGCTCTTCCTCGATTTAGACAACCAGAATATATATAGAGAGGCTACGGTTTGGGATTCTGCTCACTGACACCTCGTAAAACGGCTCCTGTCAAATTTAACCTTCACAAAAGGTCACAGCTGGGCTAAGGTCGTTAAAACATAGAAAGGTCTTCCTTTGATACCACCTCGTCTCTGTAACCAGTTGATATCTTTTCCTCTCCCACAAGTTATCTCACAGTGAGAGATCACCATTATTATTATTTTTATCCTGAACTGAAATGTATTCCCAAGAAATTTATAAAAGTTTACTTAATTCAGGTTTTTAAATGAGGTAATCATTTTTCCTGTTTAGTTTATTTTACAGTGAAATGATGCATTAGAAGGTTAATGGACTCTTCAGTGAAATACTCGAT
>NW_027110526.1:1121746-1124263 GCF_000696795.3 Halyomorpha halys
AAATTGTCTTCAAATAGACACCTAGGCTCGGTTTCATATAAAGTACAAACTAATACAATTAGTCTTGTAGATTTAACTTAATACAATTATACTCACATGTACAATAGTAACTTGTACTTTAGTACTTATTAACTTCTGTAATATCACTAATAGTCATCCCTATTGTGAAAAAAAAGTATTTGTGTCATTATCACGTTGTTTCTATACTTGTATTTTGAACTAATACTATTAGCTTTAAATATGAAACAGGGCCCTGGACATAGTGACTCGATGCAACTGGTTAAAGTTTAAGACCAGGGCCCTGTTTCATAATGAAATTGTATTACAATTGTATTCAAAACTAATTGTATTAGTTCAAAGTTCAAGTATTGAAACAACGTGGTAATTGCACTAATATTATTTTTTTTTATAAAAGGGAGGACTATTAGTGATATTACAAGTGTTAAAAAGTACTAAAGTACAAGTTACTATTGTACAAGTCAGTGTTATTGTATTAAGTTAAATCGACAAGACTAATTGTATTAGTTCGTACTTTATCATGAAACAGGGCCCTGATGGAACTTCATTTATCAAAGTTAGGAAAAATTTACTTAAAATCTCACATAGAAAAACATCAAATTTCTTTATAAAATATAATACTGCTCATAACAATATGAAGCACTGTGATACGTGACTAATAAAACTCTAAATACGGAACTACTCCGGCCACATGGAACGTACTCATTAAGCCTCTTTTTCAACGTTTACTCAATTACTTCATGGACCTACCAGAGACGAAAAAGGTTGTGGATGATTCTTACCTAACCACGGTAACTGGTGACAGGGAACAGGTACTGGAAGATACCAGACTTCAAATATTATTATTTCTTGAATGTAATATTATTATTATTAAATACCTGATTTTTCAGCAATAAATCCTTTAGGGTTAAGCAAAAATAATTAGAGATTTTTATTCCCAGTATGAAGGCTAGAATTCAATTTTTCAACTTCTTAAAACTAGCCTCATTTGCAGTTTTAGAACAAAATATGCAAGAAACTAAGTTGAAAGGAGAATTTAAAAATATTCTCCCAAGCGAAATTCTCTTTTCACATATCATTTTATTCCCCTTTTTAATTTTTTATTTCCATATGAATATACTATCAACCAAAAAACAAACAAGTAAAAAGCCAATGTATAAAAGGTTTAAGTAAAAATGTATGCATATTCTTCAGACTAAGTTTTGTTTAATTTTGATTTAAACTAATATACATAGGTAATATATTATAATAATATATATAAAAATAAAATTTACTAGTCACAAGGGAGTTAGAAGGAAGAATAAAATGCTAGGATGCGGACTAGGAATCGATAAAGTAAGTTAAAAACAATAAAGTTAAACTTGCTCTATAATAAGCTTATTCTAGAGTGGCTTATAAAGTTTCTGAAAACAACAGGTTACTACTTTTTCAAGAGCATTCGTCACTTGTGTTTCCTTACTAAGTCTTCAAACGTCAATTAATGCATTGCTTTACCTAAAAGTTGTCAGTTTTGAACTAGAAAATTAATAAGGAAAAAAAAACTAAATATTGCCCAACATGCTCCTGTATCTGCATAATGTTTACTTTAGTACAAGTAATATATTTTATACCTAAATAAATAAATTGTATTCCCAAAAAGTGGAAAACGCGAAATTTTGTGCAAAAAAACTTTAAAGATAAAAAATCAATATATGCAAATCTCTAATTATTATTATTATATTATACAGCTCATTGTAAACAAACATAATATGTACTAATTAATGTTGGAAGTAAAAAAAAAAAATTAAAAACCTCTTTGGTCGAGTGATTGTAGTACTTATTATTTTAACTACGTTTCAGCCATTCTTTAATTATGTATTAATAACATTATAAAAAGAAGATTATGACTTCTTTACGATTTTCCATCTCTTATTTACTTCACTACTATTTCAATCCGTCAATACCAATCTATCTAAGATTCCCTCATTTTATAAAAAATATTTCTTAGATTATGATTAGATATTATGGATTTAGAGAGTTTAATGATAAGAGTTATAGAAAAATTAATTTTATCTAAATTAATAATAATTGCCTAAAAAAACTTTAAAAATGCTATAAAATTAGTCGTAATTATTTAATAAATAAATGCAGTCTCTTCATGAAAAAGAATTATTCGTGTTTCTTTTATTTCTCCATTAGAAGAATTTATTGTTACATTTCATATCCATTAGCTGTTTTTTATATTTTAGAACTTCATCAGTTATAAAATTCGCATTGACTTTTCAATTACAATTAACCATTTAAGAAGTGCTCTATTTTCCATATTCAGTGGAAAAGGTGTAAGGAATTAACTAAAATAAAAAATTTTAAATTGAAATTTAAAATTTGATTGCCAACAAGAATGCGTCATCACATATCCCAAATTTTAATACTATTTTCTTGCCTATTTAAAAAACACACAAATAGTTGAATATTTGATTGAGATTGACAAATATTTGTCATCTAATATTCTTATTTTGA
>NW_027110526.1:1124461-1125554 GCF_000696795.3 Halyomorpha halys
CGACATTGTGTCTCCGGAGTTTATGTATTACAATAGAGGCTCTTAAAAGGTTTGGTACAATTTTTTTTTTTAATTTTATTTATTTATTGATATAAGTACATGGGCGTCTTAGTAATCAAAGCAGATGCCTGCAAAGAAATTTCGTTGCGCCTTCAAATATTATGCCAGCTATATTGCATGACTTGGTAGTAATGGTGGTTAAACGATTTCAGGCGCTCGTTCGAATTGTAGGTCAACAACCTCTCTAATTTCCATTCATCCCTTTGCTATATCATTTTTCTTTATTCCTGTAGTATGACGATATGATCGTTTCTGAATCAGGGAACAAATCAGAAGGAAATATTTTAACGATTATCTTTATACAATTCATTTAAGAGATTTGATTATTATCAGAGTTGTGGAAAAATTAGCTGTAGGTGAAACTACTAGCTAATATTGTCATGGATATGATATTAATTTATCAATGGTTCATTCATGAATAAGGGTCATATCGATGGAAATTTTAGCTATTAGTGTCAATTATAGCTAATTATTGTCTATCTCTGATTATTAGTAATAATTTCAATGGTTGTACCAAAGATATTGCCTTATTCCTGGTTCTGATCAACAATATTTGCTTAAATAAATATTAACACTCTGAGTTCAGTTATTTCAAGGCGATAATGTCTAATTAAACTTATTAAACATGTACTAAATAAAGGGAATGTTTTTTTCAGCCTATTTAATTGTTAAATTTAAAAAGCTTAGCAAGTAATTTCGCATCTCTAACATCCATAAATATACATAAACTATTATTATTATACTATAAATAAAAAAAATTACATACAACAAAAGTAAATAAATTGATGAAAACCAAAAAAAGTTAAAATATCATGCTTACTACAAAACTTCTACCAGGTTCATATCTCCATACTGAAGACAGGGAATATGATTGAGTGGCCAATGGACGTAGGTACACCTGTTTTAAAGTTAGTATCTCCGGAGTAAACTTGTAAAATTCATAAATAAAGGAAAGGCTTAAAATGCAATTCATAGAAGAACATCTCTACAATATTCAAGGCCCGGATTATTTAGCAGAGAAAAACCACAGAAT
>NW_027110526.1:1129982-1137792 GCF_000696795.3 Halyomorpha halys
TAAAAAATAAATAAAATTTAACGAATATTAGCAAAATTAAATAAAATATAAATGGCGTTGATGACCAATGAAGTTTGGCGCCACTAAACAAACAAACAAACCACAGAATATGCCTTGCAACATGTCATAAATAAGGGTAAAATATGTAGAAAAATATATTGGTAAAAATATTTGAATCTTTCAGCTAAATATAGTTATATGCCTAAAAAAGATTCTGAATAAAGAGGAATTAGAAAAAGAGATTAAAAATAAAAATAAAATAATCCAAAAATATTTTTATCATATTCCGAAATATTTTAATTTAAAAATGGTTAAAAAACTAAACAGTTAAAACATAATATAAACTAAAAGATTATAATAATAATAAATTAGAGTTAGTGAAACCGAAGAAAAACAACAATAATTATATTAAAAAGGGATAACTAACAGTAATAAAGTCAGGAATAAATCAAACACATGTTATTATAAAAATTATTAAATCGAATTCGAATCAAGTTATAATCCAATATGCATTCTTACACTTATTTATTATTCTTGTTAAGCAAATAGAAACAATACTGCGTTTGAAGTTTAGAGAGATAATTTCTTAACAATTTATGGTAATATCGTAAAACAATCCGTGGTCAAGTTACATGCGTGAAAGAAAAAAAAATCGATAGAGCTCACCTGTTATTGACATGAAGGTCATTCGATGATTTCCTTTCGGTTGTACTATGTTTGGAATTAATATTCACATTTATATTCTAAGGAAGCTGAGGTACAAATTTTGGATTGTTAAGTAACTCCTCTAAGTCCTTCAAAAATGAAGTATATCAAGATATATCCAAAATCATTTAACAAGTAACCAATTTTTAGAGGAATAAAACGTTTCAACCAAAATAAAGATTCAAGTTTTGTAAGTTATTACATAAATACTTATATCTGTCCACAAAGGATTTGAAAATTGAAAAAGTTAAATAACACAAAAAGTGCGTTTTTTCATGACACAACGTTGATAATTAAAACGTCATCTAAATATATGTTTCCGTTTCAAAGGTTTCAGCACCATAAAATAAATTAATTCGAAATATTCCATCTATAATTCATAAAAATAATATTTTTATTTTGTTTAATATAACATTTTTTTTTTGTACAGGACACTTTGAAAATTAATGAGAATTAAGAAAAACTGGGAAGCTCCAGGTAAGTTTAGCATACCGTTGTTCAAACATATTGATATATGTTGTTGTACAATAGGCGAAATGGAATACTGCTTTACAAACACATAATATTTTTTTTATATTACAAATATATTTTTTCTGTATATCACTTTAGAAACAACCGATATAAGAGATTGCAACTTTTATCAATGAAAGATCGGACACTAGACGAGAACAATTGAATAATTGCTAAAGTTTTACAAATTTTGTTAAAGTCGGTATTAGTAAGTCTCAAAGCCAAGGATTCATCCGTTGTAGGTAATGAATTTATATTTATTTTATAATCTGATCCACATATACTACCTTTGATCTAATAGTGAATATTTATTTATAATAGGATTTATTGCTACTTTACTGAGATCAAAACTATACATTCCCTGATTACTATACTAATTAACGTGAAAGGTTGCTTTGCACCGTCGCTGGAGATATAATTCAGTGCTCTATTGCAGTTCTGGTAGAGAGATTAGCTTCCTTATTCCTTCGGGGAAGCCATGGTTAGTTAGCTATCTGATATACTGCAAATGACCCCTTTCCTCTTACGTTATTAGGAGTATCTCGAATGACCGAACTAACTAAATAATCCGAATAAGCTATTATAATAATAGTGGAAGAATGATGATTGTCCGTGTTTATCAATAAATGGAATTTGGTCCGGGTGTGTTCAATTAAAACTCAAATAGTAAATTGTTGTACTATTTTATTAGAGCCTAAAGGGCTAAAAAAAGATACAAACACTTGACATAGTTACAAAAAAAAACTTTTTTTTGAGTGGAAAATAACAGAGGTATTCAATGAAACGTAAAATGTAATAAGAAAAATTAAAGGTTATAAACAATAAATGAAAAAGGCAATAGTAACAGATAAAGAGAAGAATAATTTTAGTCCTATTATATTAAAATATATTGATTAAATATCATATTAAAACTATTACTTTTTCTGTTAAATTTAAAGTTCTGAATCATTTTCACAATTAAAAAATTTAGTTTACTTTTAATTAATTCTTCAATTTTATACTTTTCCAGCATGTAATATAATAACACACTCACACAATAATAGTCTTCAATACTTTCTTTTTGTAATATAGCTATAACAATGGACTCACTCTGTCAAAGGGAGAGAATCTTATGTAATAAAAAAAATGTGTATATATATATTTATATAGATATGAAACAAAATAGGAATTTCTTTTAATAATTTTTTCAGGGTTCGTTCTGGTTGAAACTTTATTAGTACCATATCAATTTCAACATATTCAAAAAAATTACTACTAATGCATGCTTTAACGTATTTTACTATATTTTGAAAATGCCTCTTCTGAATGGGCTAAAATTGGTAGAAAATAGAGGATTTATTTCTTTTTTTTTTAATTATGTACTAATTACATTAAATTTCCTCTTATCCGCATGATCATACTTACTTCCCTTGACGATCTTATATTGCCAAAGCAACTCGTCCAATTTAGCTCCAAATTGGAGCAATATTGCTATTTAGTTGTAGCATGCTAAGTATAGACGTATTAATAGCATTACAACTTTCCGTTTCCTATTTAGAACAATATTTTTGAGAGTAGGGATATGTTTAAAACACAGGGAGCTGATATAGAATTTATTCTCAAATAATTAATAATTCACCTTAAGAAAAAGTAATTATAAAGATCTCCACAGAAAAAGGATAATTTCTTGAAAAAGATACTTGTATAATGAAAAAAAAAATTATAGATATGAAGCTATTAATGTATTTGGTTTGTACTGACTTGTAATTGGTCGACAATTTATTATTATTATTTTTTTTAAATATAACAATGATGAATTTAGTAAGATGAATTTTTTTTTCTGAATTTGTATATATGTCTGGTGTTTCTCAATAGCATGTAGGCCCATCTACACTACTAGATAATGTATATTATATACATTGATCATTCATGGTAGTTTCGTTAAATGATTCGGGTACTGATTTAATTAAACTGGATTTAGTTTTCAGATAATGGTATTTTTTATACACGTGATGATTAAAGTTAGGTCTATACAAAGGAATACAATTTTTCTAGCATAGAGTAAACAATCTCTCACCTATATTTTCTATATGGAAACTATTATGACTAAGAGAGAAAAACATTTTTTTTTTCTTTAAACCTATTAAAATTAAAGGGAAAAAACCAGCTTTTTCCATCCCTGTCGTCTGCAATGATCATTCGTATCAATTAAATTTTAATTACTCTTCCTCTTCATTCTTTTTTAGATTCATTTAAACATTCAAATACTATTGTGATCTTTCTTTTTTTTTTAATATGTTTTTAATTCCAAAGTTTCATCATACAATTAAAATAATTTTAGAAAAACACATAGATACTAAAATAATAAACAAGTAGTTCGAAAAAAAATATAATGATCATTTCTTTAATTTTTAACAACTTTTATTTATTTTTTTAAACATCTCTAATTTTTTTCTGCAGATGGTTTTGGAAATTGTAGAAATACATCACATTGAAGAAAAAAATCTAGAAATACAAAAAGTACCTCATTTTATCAATGAGTGATTGAATACTAAACAATAATTTTATTTAGTTATTAATTGAATCTGAAGTAGAATAAATTATCACACAACTTATAAAAATATGTAGAAGCTAATTTTTTTTTAATATCTTGTTCAAGTGTCAATTAAATATAGATTTAAAAAAATAATTAACATTTAAAAACAAATACAATTATTTATTGGATCCTTGGTTTATTTATTCAGTTTTTATTACCAGTTTTTTATGACATACAGTCTTACATATACATAACCGGCATATACATTTATATGTTCATAGAAAACGTTCCAGAAGTGAATAGCAACAAATAGTCATTTGGAGAGGACAACTCATTGAAATTACAATAAAATATAAAATGTAATAAGTAGAGCTTAAACAAAGTTAGTTACGAAACAAAAATTTTGTTGCTTCATTTAAAAACAAAAATTTGTTAACAAAATACCTGACGAAAAAATTAGTTGTTTTGTTTATGAAATTGGCTACAAACAATTTTTGGTTACTTTGTTTACTATATAAAAAAATTTCGTTACTTTTTTTTTTTTTGCTATTCTGGATTTTAGTGATTTACAGGAGTCTATAGCATTATAGCATATATAAACTAGATATATTTATTATGACACAAAAATAATTTTTCCTTTTTCAAACAATAACTAAATACAACATATTTTAAAGTTTTTTTTTTCAATTTGACTATTTTATTCTATTTATTTTTATTCGACAATTTTGTTCTCCCTATTTCGCTTTCTCATACCTACCCTCTAGCGATCCGTAAAAAGCGTTTAATCCTTTACACAAATTAAAAGAACTTATCACTAGATAACAATGTCAAAATAAATCAAAGATACAATAGTCACAGCAGTAGATCAAATAAGGAAAATAAAACAAATAAATAAGTTTAAAAAACTAATATATAAATTCAAAAACAAAAAGTGAGTTTAAAAAAACAAAATAAATACGTTGAAACAAAAATAAACAGGTTAAGAAGCTAAACAATAACAATAATCGCCTACATACTAAATACAATATATTTAAACTATTTTTTCTCTATTTGAAAATTTTGTACTATAGTGGCTGACCTATATTGATTTGAAATCTATGTTGTTAACTTAATGTTTCAACAAGTAAAGCAAAAAATCATGTCTGTGGGTATTAATTATAATACCCATTGCACACTTTCTATAATTAATCATAAATAATTGTGAATCAGTATTTGATGTAAATGAAGACTGTAAAGAGTAACATCATTAAATGAAACTGTAGGGCAGTCAGTAGGTTTACCACAAAGGGTAAAGGCCTATAAGATCGATTAGCAAAATAATTCAACACCGCAAAAAAGGACTTTCCACTTCTCAAAATAATAACATATATTAGCGGCAGAGAAATAAAAGTTTACAGGCTGGAAAGTTTCATGAAAATGGATGGTAAAAGGAATCGATTAATTTTAGTGTGAAATTTACGAGATAAGAAAATTCTATAACTCCACTCGCTCTCAACTTATCGCCGTGTGGACACGTTAATAAATGATTGGTAAACTGGAGGAAACGTGATATAATAAAGGAGTTTCGCTTTCAAAGTATCAGAACAAAAAGCAATGGAGTCATCAAAAATTAATCCGCCTATAGCCATACAATTCAGTTGATCGATAAACCAACTCCCTTCAGCATTCTAGGCTTTTCTTTTGAGTTTTCAAAGCATCTAAAACTATTTGGGCCGATTTCAATTTTTTTGATTAATGTAAAAAATATCTATCAAAATATACATTATTTTATCAATGATTACGTTTTCTGTAGTCCGTAATATTTAATTGATTAATCAGTGTTAAATACACTTTACTCGAAGAGAGCATGTGGAGATCAGTCAAACAAATGTTTTTTGTATTTTTTTTTTAATTGAAAATCTAAGAGTTTCCAGTGTCATCCCGTATTTCTAAAGCCCATTTTTATTGGATAACTAAATTTTTATTGAGTCTAACCTATACACTTTCTTTCGACAATATGGTAAGTAAGCTATTAATTGTGGAATTATAAGCAGTAGCCAAAGCCTAAGAAAAGTATGAAAGTACCGATAAATACTAACCAATCTCTTGGTAATTTTTTTTTAGTCTTAACAAAATCAGTATTATATTTTCTAATGTTTTTTTTATTGACCAAGCACGGAGATACGAGTAGTTTAAACATGGATTTAAAGTGTAGTAGCTACCTTGCAAAAAGTTTTTTTTTTATCAAGCTAAGGCATTTTAAGAGCTTCATAATCCCATTATTAACAGAAATATGTAGACTATTAGAGCGAATACATAACGTACATATATATGCACCTAATGCCAGTACTTTACTACAGTAAAATAACTGATATGTATGACAGTAAAATATGATTTGAAGTAAAATGAACAAAACCATTAGTTATTTACAAAAGATCACTTTAAAATTGATGTAAAAAAAGACAAAAAAAACACAGTTAAATGATAAAGTTACAGTAATATAAGGGACATGACAGCCGAGCGTTTTTTTTTTTTTGTCCTGGTATTACTGGCATACTGAGTTCGGCAGCAGAGGGATAGTGCGTTAGGATTAGACATGGCACTGCGTTTAATAATTTTCAATTTTTTTCCATACTTTATTTATTTACAATCATTTATTTTATTTATTCGCACCGTGGTTGGCTACACCTTATCAACCCTTATACGTCCGACTGCCACCTCCTCCTCCAGCACGCAGCCTGGAACAGCCTACCTGGTCTCTGACTACGTTTGCTTCTTCGCCATCATCTTCTATTAGTGGCTCGCTAAAGCCGGATGATGCGTCGGGCCGACCATCTCCTTTTATCCCCAGATGAACTCCCTGAAGAAGAAATAATTATCTTCCTCTAGCAGATGAGGAAATTCCCGGTTTTCCTCGACAACAATGACCGTGCGGGTTGGGGCATAGGTCACAACGTTGTGTTCGGTTCTCACCTGAGGCAGTTAATGTTTATTTCTCGGTGATCTCAAAAAATGATTCCTGACATCATCACCTTGGTTAGTACGCGGCGGCAACTTCAAAGTAACCGCTAGGAGACTGGCAAAAAAGTTCTTTTCTAAGTCCGATTTGCTGGACCATCAGATAACAATACCAATATTATACTATATTATATTTATCCAATTATAATTCTATAGTATGAAATTAATTAAACAACAATTGGTTTGTAACAAAAAAAAAAAATAAAAGATTATGGGAATAGGAGGAATAGGGAAATGAGGCGTAAATTAGTAATATCCAGTCCTAGGCATGGTACAGTGGTGGAGGCCAGAAACAGGAGGAATAACACATTTCCAATACAAACTGATGATGTTTTGAAGACCTAAGGTTAGTGACTCTTCAACTTATAAAATAATTCAAAATTAAACATATTATTGTTTAAACTTTATATAAATCTATAAACATCTTCATCCTGTATACGATAATAAATTTTTATCTGTGAAAATGGTCCATACATAAAAGTGATATTATTTTATATAATTATAATTCAATTACATTGATTTATTGAATTGGCAGGGATTTTAAAAATTGTTTATACTGTTATTAAAATTTATATACTTTTGTTATTTTTCTTAAGGGTTATTTATCGTTTAGGAAAATTAATTATTTAATAAGACTGATTAACGTTTTCCTATACCGTTTTAAATGAAGGATGATGTTCCGAGTGACGGTCAAAAAAGGAACACTACTATTACAAACACTACCATACATTATACCATGTATTACACTACCATACAAACAAACTATTTATATGGTAGTAATAGTGTGGATTAATTGAAAATTAAAAACAATTTTAAATTAATGAATTTAAAAAAAATAGGGTGTGTCTGACTTATAGTTAACCTGGGCAGGATAGTCTGCAAAAGAATTTTTAAATTTTGATGTATGGTGAGAATTTATATTTGAAGATTTTCCTTGAGGATGGCCGAAACGTTGGATTATTGATGTAATAAAAAGTGTTGAGACTATACAAGGATAAAATTTTGATTTATTTAATAAATAATTACCAGTTTCGAGAAATGGAAAAAATTATAGTTAAACAAATATTGTAAACACGGTAAGAG
>NW_027110526.1:1138066-1139072 GCF_000696795.3 Halyomorpha halys
TAGATTCATACATCTCATTAAACAGTACTATATATCTTTATAGTATAAGTCATTTTAAATATGACTGGCCGATTTTAAATAAATCACTTTATAAGATGGTACATTTTTTTGAACTCTAATTTGGTAGAATCATCTGGGCTAACATTTTGAATTAACTGAGTTCAAATTTTACTTTTTTAATGCATAAATCTTCTCACTTCCCTGCCTAACGTTCAATCCTTGTATCACTTGCCAGGCAAAACGCTATTATCCCAATTTTCCCTTCATTTTCCTTTTCTTTGAGCTATTTCTATATATTATAGTCTTGCCTTATTTTTATATATTTTCCGTATTTTAGTTTTTACTTTTTTGTATCTATTAATTTACTTGATATTAATACACCCGCATTTCAATTTTACATATTCTGTACATCTTATATTCCTATGATCTACATTTCTCATTTTTATAATGTTTTCATATTTTTTAAGGTTTAAATCATATTTTAGGTCATCATATACTCCTACCCAGTACTTTGATTCATACCTATTAGTACAAGAGCCCACGAGAAGAAAAAAGGCAGTTATTTCACCCCAATTTTTGATTACTTAATTGGTAAAACTAGGTAAAATTACTAGTCAAAATTGACGAGTCTGCCAAGTATAGGTATGGGGAATAAAAAATGGTGGCTGTTTCAAAACGTTAAAAATAATTAATTTTTTATTCGGAGCTCTATATCTTTACAACTACCAAAAACAATAGAAATTCTAAAAAGAAATTATATAACGTAGAGTAAATTTGCTAAAATATAACCCTCAATAGTTCTTGAGATATAGCTTTTTAAAAAGCAACATTTCATAAAAATGTACTGAAATATCAGTAGTTAGTTAATTTATTTTGAGAAATCTATATTCACAGGAACATACAGATGTCTAATAGCACTCAAATTAAAGCTAGTTTAATGAGCTATAATGTTTAGGACATGACAGCCGAGCGTTTTTTTTTTTGTCCTGGTATTACTGGCATACTG
>NW_027110526.1:1140343-1147484 GCF_000696795.3 Halyomorpha halys
TAATATAGTATGATTCAAATAGATTATTTGCCATAAAATATTTTCAGATAATATATGAATACCTAATTGGCTAGGTGGAAAGCTGCAGGTGTTGATGTGTACTGTGGTATGTGATGAAGTCTAATATAGAACTTGCGGTCCCTCTTTTTCCCGTGGTACGCTCGACGTTCTTCTTCAGCCCTCTAGCTCCTAGTGACCTCCATCTCTAATTCAGTCTGACTATCCAATCAATACAATCGTTTGGTTTTATCTTTTTGGTCCCTGCTTCCTCATTGGCCTCTCGAAATTGCCCGAAACGTTTGTAGTAAACTATTATTTACTCATCCTGGTAGCTTTCTCAAGACTGACAACACCTGGTCTGTGTCGTTGTAGTTTAGCTCTGTAAGATGGAGCGAAACGTTAGTGAATTGTAAATAGGCTAAGCACTATTTCAGTTCCTTTTTTTCGCCATACGGACTATCTTCCTTTAATTATTTCATACGGTCAATCAGTGATTTTTATAATACAGAGTTTTCAGTTTTGTCTCAATAAATGTTTTGCTAGTAAAATTCAGAAATCTAAAAATATTCAGTAATGCATAAGTGGTTGTTCACTACTTATTTTTCTTCAGCTCTATCTTAAAAATGTATTTTCTTAGAACGACAAAAGAAAGCAGCAAAGCCAAAGTAGGAATAGAACAACTCTTGTGCTCATTATCCTTGATGAACCGAACCAGAACCATTGTCTTCGGAGTAGGCCCTCCCCCCTCTAATACTCTTCAGGGTCCTACTGAAGCCCATAATGTTGTCCCTATTGAGGAGTCCTTTGTCCTTCCTAATGTTGGCATCATTACCGATAACAATCTCGAGACTCTTTTTGTCAGACCGACCATCAACATTGAAGTTTTAGAAATTTATTCTATCTAATAAGATGGAGAATATTTATTTCACTATTTAATAACGTTACGAAGAAATAAATTGAAAATATAAACACAAACCTTGATGATCCTAAAAAATATAATTCTTCGCTCCCTATTTGTGACAATATATTCCTTATCTTTATTTTTTACTTACTCAGCATTGGAGTTAAGATGATGAGGGTTTTAAAATATTCTCTTAAATATTGTTATAATTCAGCATTCACTTATAGATTCATACATCTCATTAAACAGTACTATATATCTTTATAGTATAAGTCATTTTAAATATGACTGGCCGATTTTAAATAAATCACTTTATAAGGTGGTACATTTTTTTTAGTACTCTAATTTGGTAGAATCATCTGGGCTAACATTTTGAATTAACTGAGTTCAAATTTTAGTGTTTAAATATTTAAAACAGCCCCAAAACCCAAATTCAAAAACAAAAAGTGAGTTAAAAGAAATAAATGAATATGTTGGAACAAAAATAAATAGGTTAAGAAGCTTAACAACAACAATTATCGTCTATAAACTAAATACAATAAATATATTTTTCAATTTCTTGAGACTGGTAATTAAATTTATAATTTTTAAAAAATAGGTAACTAAACATAAGCTTATTAATAATAAATATAACTCTCTAATAATTGTCTTTTTCATAGGGTGTTTTAACTTATAATTAATGACCTGGGCACAATAGCCAGCAAAACAATTTTTAAATTTTGATGTGAGGTGAGAATTTATATTGACGGTATATTATATTATCAGTGATAATGTTGTTGTTATAAATGTTACAAATTAACTTATAATATAAGCTGTTGAATTTTTAGATTGTCCTTGAGGATGGTCGAAATGGTCGAAACGTTGGGCTATACCTGAAATAAAAGTCTTAAGACAATACAAGGATACAATTTTGATTTATTTAATAAATACAATATATTTAAACTATTTTTTTTCTATTTGAAAATTTTATTCTATCGACTGGCTTACACTGATTTGATATCTATGTGTTTAATAAATTTTTTTACTAAGTGAAGCAAAACATTATGTCTGTGGGTGTTAATTATAAATTTATAACTTTAAATGTGATTGACCGATTTGAAATAAATCACTTTATAAGATGGTACATTTTTTTAAACTCAAATTTGGTAGTATCATCAAGGCTAACATTTTGAATCAATTGAATTTTTATTTTATTTTCAAATCCTCTTTTTGATATATAATAACAATTACAAATGTTTAGTTACAAATGGCGAGTTTTTAGCTCTTCTGTTATCTCTTCTATGGGGTGGTTAAGGTCAAATCCGTGCAACACGAATTTCTTTGATCGTTTTGTGCCCCTAGGTGCGAACGTGTGATATCGTACATTATCATGTTTTTTAAATAGTTCAATGGAAGTGGTGTGGTCCGCTTCGGTGGTAAGAGTTGTTGGTGGTGAACTTGCTTACCCCAACTGTTGCCAGCATCTGCTTCAGTGATATAAGCGCTACCGCTGGTGAGATTATAACTGGTAGGGGAGGCCTGGGCTTGGGCTCTTCGACGGTTAATCCCAGGAATGTGTTATCATCCCTGAGTTGGAACTCAGTCTTCCGTTGCTTGGCTGATGGGCGCGGTTTAAAGCAGTTTCTACCGCTAGCAATCTCCCACTCTTTTTCTTCATTCAGTCTCTTGGCTCCTCTGTGTTCCCCAAGATCCATAGGGGTTTGGACTGCTGCTTCTCCAGGGGTGGCTGAGGTGCAAGGGTTAGGTTGCGAGTGGGCCATGATTGATTCCGGCGGACAGCTGTCTGAAGCCGGCAGGCTGCAAGCAGCTGGCTGCGGCCGCAGTGTTGACTAAAGTCTAACGAATTACTTTAAACAAACCCTTGTCTAAAGTAAGGTAATAAACCACTAACCTGTCCACTAACTAAAGTTCCAGGAGTCTCTGTAAGAGCCTTCAACAGGAGACACACAGATAGCAGCAAACAGGAATTTAGGAATTCCAGTATTCTTGGAAGTTGAATAACAGCAAGAGAGCTAACCTTAACTTAACTTAAAACCGTGTTATCAACGCGGTTGCTAGGTCAACACTCAATCAATTGAATTCAAATTTTAGAGTTTAAATATTTAAGACAACCCCAAACCTAAATCGTATTAAACGGGAAGTAACAGGAGAAAAAAGGCAGGAAATCCTATTAAACCGAAATTAACAGGAGAAAAAATACAGGAAATTAACGAATAATTTTAACTGAACTTAGCAACAACTAACCAGAAATTAAATGTTTTCTCTTTTCATCTCACCCCTTCCACTAACACTGGTTTGCTATACTCGGTGTATGAAGTGCACTTTCAAGGGAAGGCCAGGAGCTTCCTTATTTTAGAAAACTGTGACTAACGAGTGGACAGTATTGAAGAAAAATAAATTTATTAAACAATTTTCTAGGTAGGGAACATTTAACAAACTAGCACCCACGGATCTTCATAGTTTAAAAATAAAATTACTGTCTATGAGTTCCTCATTAAACCATATCGACATAAAACTCTCTTATACGATCAACATGATTGAATGTATGTAATTGTTAGTAGTGAAAGGACCACGTGTAATGACCAACCTATATTTGCTACACTATCACTCAGAGAAATCAAATCTTTTAAGAAGGTTATCAAATAAAATGAAATATTATTTCAATACTTCGAGCTCAAATTATTTGAAAAAAACTCCCGGGATATTACTAAGTAACTTGAAACATCGAACTTAAAAGTCGGCTGTGGAGCTCAAAATAGACTCCAAAGTAAGAGATGGGTAGAAAAACCAAACTACATACCGCATTCATGACTTTTTAAATTTAGAACTCTACTAATTAATTTTTAGAGGATTAATTAATTTTTACCCCTTATTTTTCATTCTGGACCTCTGTGCGGTGGCACTCCACCTATCCCATAAGAAAGAGAGTGGTATTGAAAACAGTGATTAAAAAAAAGAAATACCTAGTTTAAACTTATAATAATCACAATATAGATAAAACGTGGACCGGTGAGTATATACACTCGTGTTAAGGTATGCAAATAATATGGGCTCCGTCTGTGTATGCAAAACAAATAGCTTTTAATCTTTTTTTTTCTTTTGAAAAAGTGTTTATATTTTAGCATAGAGAAAATTATAATCCTAAATTTAGAACTTTAATCTTTACAGATAACGCTACACCATGAATATTCAGGAGGCACTCGTTGGACAATTAAAATACGATATATGTACCAACAGAGTGTAAATATGACACGCTATAATTCGTGAATATTTTATCCCAGACCATCTACTATAAATTCCTTTGAAACAGAATAAATTGGTAATAAGCATTTTTTAGCGCAAAGATAAAAAACATTTCCTTCATTATTATCCAGATATAAATTAATAATAATTTATTATAAGTAATATTTACGAATAAATACTGAGGTAATACCCAAGCTCTGTGCTATCGATTGTGGTTGATAGAACAATGTTTCGATTATACTGACTTTAATTCTAAAACATAACAGGATTATTTTTCTAAATTCCTTGAAGTACCTTGTTCGACATAAATTAAACTCATAACGTATTATTCTATATTACTCCAGAATTTTAATTGGTTGTTTTAATTCATTGTCGAAAATGTAACATAATACTATGGTCATTTTAATTTAATATATGACTTAACAATTGTCATATCGACATATTTGTTTTCATCCTTGATCGTCTTACAAAAACTCAGTCTTTCCGATTAAATTCATAGTAACAAACCGAAAATCTTCTTATTCGTTGATTTCAAGTAATTCGAAAGAAATATCTTACCACAAGTATACCAAACATTTTCACAAACAAATGTTTTAAAGTGATTTACTACGTAAACACTGTGTTATTAGCCTGGTATGAATTTCCCAAAACTTGACTTTAAATTGTTTTATTTCTTTTTAATTTATTTTTAAGAACTTTAGTTGGTTATAACAATATGGTAACTAAAAAATAAATTAAAATCAGATAACTAAACAACTGCCCATTTTTTAATCTCTGATAACCACCACTAATTTAATCCCCGATACAATCTTTAATAGCTTTAAGATAACAGTTACTATCCATTGTATCTAGCTGTGTGTAGATCCATGACCCTTTTTGGCATATGAAATAAATAAAATGATAAAAAAAGGGTAAGGAGGAATAACGCCTTAGGATTTTTTTAAAAATAAAATTTTGCTGAAAATACTAGGACGAAAGAAGAATGGGTTAACTTCATAATTAAGAAGCTACACAACCCTGAAATGCGTTAGCAGCATCCTGTAAATATAATCAGGTGATAGCTTTGCAATGGTAAGATGCATGTAAGTTTGTATGGCTAGGGACGTGACGGCTGCGCGGGTTGTTCGTAAATCCCTCGTTTCCGAGTACGCCCGGTTCGGTACGTTTTGGGCTCGATTCCCAACTAAGCAGTTAATATTAATTTCTCGGTGGGTCCGAGAATTAAATCTCAATACTCCTACCTCGGTTAGTACGCAGTGACAACTTCAAAGTAGCCGCCAGGAGTTTGCAAAAAGGACCACTAGGCCCACTTGCATGACTAGTTTAACCCACCAGAAACAAATACTAATACCAAGGTTGTAAGGCTTGGTAACGCTGATCTGATGGCTAAAATTCCGGGTGGCAGACCGAAATATAGGTATGAGGACTGGGTCAACATTAATCTTTGGATTTTATGTTCGAATGGGTGTCTTTACTTAAATATGTGTCATACTTAAGTATGACAGCGATTGGTGGCTATGGATATCGGCATCGAACCTTTGGCTTCGCTGTGCCTTTCTACTACAACGCAAAGCTATGCAAATCAAAGCCGCCAAAAGCAAGTTTATTTGTGTTGGAAGAAGAAATGAATATCACAGAATCACTTGCAGTGGAGAGACCCTAGAGCAAACTACTGCTATCTGGGAACAATAATTTGCAAGGATGGAAGAATAGACAAGGAGGTCATGAATAGAGTCCAAACGGTCAATGGAATATTCTACCAGATACCCATGACACTCATTGGAAAGTAGGAGTTGAGCAGAAAGGCGAAGATTATGCTATTCAAATCAGTTTTTCTCCCAGTACTATTATACGGATCGGAAAGCTGGACAACCCTGGACCGTCATGCCAGCAAGGTTGTTTCTACAGAAATGAGATTCCTATGGAAAATATTAGAAAAAAAAACAACAGGTGAGACCGCATAAGGAATGAAAGGGTACGCGAAGAACTAGGATTAAGATCCGTCCAAGAGGTGATTGAGAAAAGACAGCTGAAATGGTTCGGGCATGTTAGCACAATGGGAGATGACGGTAAGGCCAGGTGCCTTCTAGAAGCAGAACCGGGAGGACGGCGACCTCAAGGCAGGCCAAGGCTCATGTACGCTGACCTGATTGAGAGCCTTGGCACAGCGAGAGGAAGCACCAAGAAGGCTTGCACAGGACAGGGATCGTTGGACAAGATGGTCAGAGGCAGCTCCTCCACGCTCAGCAGCACACAGGAGATAGTGAGAGAGGAAGAAGAAGAAGAAAAACCTTTCATTATTATAAATAGTAATAAAAAATGGCTACAATCTTTAAATAGATTGAGACTACTAAATGGGCAGTTTCAATATTTGAATTTCCTTTATTTGCTAATTTCCATATTTTGTAACGATCTTTACAACTAAAAAAAAGTAAAGTTGTTGAACAGCAAAATTATTCCAAACTATACTCGCAATAGGTAAACTACTTTAGAAACGTTTTTTAAAGGAAAAAAACTATAGTTCAAAAATTCATTGTGTTAAATTATCTAGAGTATTTCCAGAAATTACTTATTTTAACTTGTTTACTTTGCTTTAGCTGCTGCAATCACTCAATGAAGTAATATTTTTCCACAAAAGTATTAAAGATTCGTAAATTCAGAAAATGGTAACAAAAGTTGAGAAGTCAGTTACAGTAGAGAAATTTTGAGTGGAAATGTGTTTTTGTTTTTTTGTGGAAAATCCTTTTAAAAAAGTCATATTCCAAAAACGGATTGAAATAAGAAAGTGAGATCGATATAAGTACAAATTTGATAAAATATCTCCCTCCCCCTTAACCCATATCTACCCACTAATTTTTTGTTAGAAATTTGATGTTTGAATGGTTTTTTTTTTTTTTTTGTAGTGTCCAAATAATACTTAAAAAGTAGTAGTTTTTCGCACAATTCTATGCTTTTGTAATTTTGACCTTGTGCAAAAACGCACCACCGGACTTTTGG
>NW_027110526.1:1148131-1149790 GCF_000696795.3 Halyomorpha halys
CCACACTTAATTATAACTTATATTGAAATTTTATATAATTAATTTTATTTTCAAAGAAGAAAAAAAAATAAATTAAAAAACTGACTGACTAAATATATGAAATATAATGCAAATAGGTAGTTACAAATATCTGTACTATTATAATATCAGATTTGGTTAGTGAAGTGAAAGGTAATTAAATATAAGGGCTTGTAACGAGGGAAGGGTTGGTTCATGACTTATGCTAGAGAGAGTTAGTAACATGCAGCTCAGGCCAAAAATGATGTATCAAATGCAGCAGTTCGGTGAGGTAGATGTCAGATAAACGGGACTTGGTAATATGGGATTGGATTGAGAATTTGAATTAGTTGTTAGTGATTTTCATTGTGGAAACTATGCATTTTGTAAAGTAATATCCATTCCATAAGGAAATACTGGTCAATTCTGGTCCATGCGATCAATCCATTTTATTAGTATATGACCTAATTAATTGAAGTTGACTTCCTTGGATTTTTTTTCTGAAGCTGAATACCTAGTCGTAAGATCTGTAGAGTTTGACCAAAACAATTTGGCAACAAGGGAACAACGGTAAAGCAACGGTCTTTCCAATGTTAAAGCAAAATGTTATTATTTTTTCATTGCATGTGTCATAAAATTCCCTAGCTTTTCTTTTTTCATATTTGGTACTTCCATTATATTCATATCTTCCTCATGTCACTGCTAATTGCTCCATCCAATTGATCTCTGAGTGAATTCTTTAGCAACAGCTAATGTAAAATAATTTTCCGTAAATATATGGTGCGGCTGAAAGTAACCGTCAATATCATTGGGTAAACTGTCATAAAACAATTAGTAAAATGTCACCATATAATCCTAAATATTTCTTGTAAACGTTTTCAGCACCCTTAGCACCTTGGTTAAATAGTCGTTTTGGCTTTCCACTAATACATTGTTTTGCACCTTGTCGACCGATGTACAGAATTGTCGCCTTATCAATATTATACCCAGACTAATTTACTGCGAATTTTTCTCATAGTCTGGGTATAATATTGATAAGGCGACAATTCTGTTTAAAGACCAGTTTTGACGAAGAGTCGAACAAACAACATCATTATGCAAATAAGGCTTTTCTTCCCAGTACATTCTCCTCCTTAAATTTCTTAAGACAATCTAGTACTACAAAAAATTGAAATCCCTCCTCCCCTGCCCAAAAAAAGTTCTGAAAATGAAAATTGGTAATTTGATGATCCTTTTTGTACCGCATTCATCATAGTATTTGATTTTATGCAATATGCGGGATATTACCCAAATTAATTTTTATATGCTGCTATGGCTGATTTGAATAAAGAAGTGGACTGTATTAGAAATAAATTATAACTATGATGAATAAAATAAAAAATCCCTTGATTACATTAGTGAATTAGATTACAATTACTTGATGTTGATTTATAGTGAGGATTTATAAGTTCCTTCATCCTGCTTTCGTTCCCTGCCTTATGGTGATGATTAACCTATTCGGCCATCCTGAGAAATAGTTGACTGCTTTTTTTTTTTTTTTCCCGAACCCTCTAAAACAGAAATAAAATGAGAGTTAGTAGTACATTACTGTGTAGAAAGAAAAAGTAATTCGTGTTGTGTCTTACCTTTTACTACCTTTGGTATTTAAAGGTTACCTGTTAT
>NW_027110526.1:1149840-1151112 GCF_000696795.3 Halyomorpha halys
ATATAATATATAAAGAATAAATACTCAACATTAAAATATACCATAAAAGAGCAAATGCATTGAAGTGGAATTTCGCAAAATATTTGTGGAGTAGCTTTGGATTAAAAATGTTTTGCAATTTTTTTTCATATTTCATTTCAGTATGAGGATGGCAAAATGCAAAACGGATCCTCCTGTTTTAATGAATTAAAAAATGCCCTTTGTCACCGAACCTGATTCTACTGGAAATCCGACTTCATACGGTACATGACACATTCGCCATCCTAATCCGCAGAGCAACGTTTTCCATTAGCTCTCTTGACATTAGCTCTCTTGACATTAGCTCTCTTGCTTCTTTTGAACACAAAGATATCTAACTACTGTTTTTCGGTTGCTGTTTAAAATGAAATGAAATGTAAAATAGGTTACTATTCTGGGAATTGGTCTCTTTAGAACAATTATAAGATAATTTAATTTGATATTACAACATATTATAACCAAAAACAGTGCTTCCACACTTAATTATAACTTATATTGAAATTTTATATAATTAATTTTATTTTCAAAGAAGAAAAAAAATAAATTAAAAACTGACTGACTAAATATATGAAATATAATGAAAATAGGTAGTTACAAATATCTGTACTAATATAATATCAGATTAGGTTAGTGAAGTGAAAGGTAATTAAATATATGGGCTTGTAACGAGGGAAGGGTTGGTTCATGACATATGCTAGAGAGAGTTAGTAACATGCAGGTGATGTAACAAATACAGCAGTTCGGTGAGGTGGACTAACCTCCACCAGATATCAGATAAACCGAACCTGGTAATACGGGATTGGATTGAGAATTCGAATTACTTGTTAGTGATTTTCAATAGGAAAACTATGCATTTTGTAAAGTAACACCGATTCCATATGGAAATACTGGCCACCAATATTTTTTATTCTGATCCATGCCTAATTGTACTAAAGGACTAAGGACCTAACTATTTGACATTGACTTCCTCGATTTTATTTTTTTCTGAGGCTGAATACCTAGTCGTAAGATCTGTAGTGTTTGACAAAAACAATTTGGCAACAAGGGAACAACGGTAAAGCAACGGTCTTTCCAATTATGTACAATAACTGCCAAGATATTAAAACATTGAAAAACAAATCGTAAATTATTATTACAACCTTACTTACTTTTTTCGTTCTATTTTTGCTCAAAAAGTGAATAAAATTCGTGTTAACACAAAAAGATAACAATTGACTGAAAAGGAATCAAAATATTTAAAAATGTTTTATGTTT
>NW_027110526.1:1151265-1155388 GCF_000696795.3 Halyomorpha halys
CTAGTTTAATGCCTAGGTAAGTGAGATGTTTCTTGGTTTGTATTGTCTGTTCGTTGAGTTTAGGTGCTCTGTTGGGAGTTTTATTGTATGAGAAGGTGATGGCGTCTGTTTTTTGTGGATTGATATGAAGTTGACTGCTAATTGCCCTAGGCAGCCTGTGTTACCTCTTCACTCTGAAGGGGTACTTAGCTCACTTCTTTTTTTCTCCCACTAGATGGTAGCATTTTCAAATTCATCTTGAATTCTATTCAAATGTGTTACCTTACTGTTAACTTCGGGATTCTGATACAGCTAAGAGCTTAAGTCACGTGATTTCGTTTCGGCACTAATTATGATTATACTGAAGGAAAATATTCCACTAATTTATAAGAACAGGTTAATTGATAGAATAACATCAGACTAACTTATCATGAAAAACCATCTGTTTTTAAAACTTTACAAACTACGCTGTTTATTATTTACAGTGTACAAATAGCTAACTTATATATATATATGATAAAATTTCTTAAGGTCTATACACAGAAAGATAACTAAGATTAATATAATCAAACTATCAAAACATTTTGACCTTATATAACAAAAACAAAACAAAATCACTGATAGGTACAATAACTGCCAAATTAAAATATTTAAAATCAAATCGTAAATTATTAGTATAACCTTACTTTTTTCCGTCTATTTTTTGCTTAAAAAGTGAAAACATTTCGTATAAACACAAAAGGATAACCATTGACTGAAAAGGAATCAAAATATTTAAAAATGTTTTATGTTTAGTGCGATCTTTTAAGTAACTAGAAATATTAACAGTAAAAAAAAATTCAAGAAATATACAGAGGGAAACAATAGCTTACAAGTAAACATTTTCTATGGAAATTTCCTCCTAAAACACACTTTCTAAAGCCATTTTACACATAATTATAATACAGTGAAATAATTTTTTTTTCCACTATATTCAGATTGCAATAATATTTTTTCAAGGCATTGCTTGAAGTTATGGTGATTTATTTAAAATAATTGATGATAAGTTATGGAATACATTTCAGAGCTAATAGAATTAAGAATTCAGTTAACGAAGATTGAAGGACTCCATAATGATCGGTGGTTCCCTCATTCAGTATTCGAGGAGCAGCTGAGCACGAGCCATATTTCACCTTATCCAGAACTTCTCTTGAAATATTTTACTGGAAGCTTTTTAGGAAATTCGTTTGGATGCTAGAAAGAGAGGTTTTTCTTCTTAACAATCCCAAAAGAGCATCGTTTAAGGCTTGTTTTAAGCTAAATTAATGCATACAAATTGTATTTTATATAGTATAATAGTTCTTATTTTGAAGTTATTATAATTTTTTTACAAGTCTTATTAAGTAAAATTAAATAGGATTTGAATTTAAATCAAATTTTGATTTTAGATTTATTGCGTTGTTTTTTCCCTTAAAAGTTAAAGGTCAACCTTTGATTTATTGTTGACTAATTAACCGTTGAGTAAAGGTTGATGTATAAACTAAAAATAGATAGATCATTGCCGTAATTTTTATAAATTCATTTGCTTTTTCAACTTGATATAAAGGAATTTTCAAATTTCATTGTCCCATTAGGAATTAAATAACGTAAATCATTTAGTAGAACACACTAATATTATAATAATGTTAACCACTCCAATCAATGGAAGATAAGGGGTTCAATACTTTTTAAGGAAGTAATGTTTTTAGAACAACTGTTATAAAAGAAAGTGAGTTTTTCCAAGACCATGCTCAACTCCCAGATTTTTACCCAATCGAGGGTATTCACTTTAGGAGGCTGGATGGAACCCAGGAGAGCTCCAGAACTCACAGGGTTGACTCATAGTTGCAGGAACCGAATAAATAATTATCTGTTACAGTCAAATTCGTACAAGGGCCCTTGGAGGTTACTTGCCTCTGAATTATCATGCCCCTTCAAGTACTACACAAAATTTAAGTATCATATCATACAGTACAAGTACCAAGAAATTGATCAATAAAATATAAACATAAATAAAACCTTATATAAATTTTTTAAGGTATAAATTAAAAAACCTGATAGTAAGATTGCAGCACAGGATCGAAAGGAATAGCAAAAGATTTTGGATTAGGCTCTTATGGATCTTTGCACCCTATATATTAGTATGTATAATATTTTAAGTGTAATATTAAATATTTGAAATTATATAATGGGTATAGTTCTATTACAATATTAAAAAAATGGATTCCAGCTTCGAAATATTTTTTGGTATTCAAAGGATACAAGAATATTGTTGATGCATCATAGGATTCGATATTGATTAAAGATTTTTCTAATGGTCCATTCTGTTTTTATTATTAATAACAATCTTTATCTATTCATGTTAGTAATAATTTAGTTCGTGAAAATAGTTTATAAAAATAAAGGGTAAGTAATGAATTGTAGCATACTATATCAAAAATGCACTATTTTAACTACCTTAAATAAGAGTTATTATTTTTTTTTATCAGGTTAAAGCATCATAAGGCTAAATTAATCTTACTATAATTGTAAGATAAATCATATATTGTATTTGAATAAAGAGTGAACAATTAATTTCCGTTTGTAAATAAATACTATTTTTTTAAAAAATAATATATTTATAAAGTTAATATTTTATTTATTTACTTTGGTTGATGAAGTCAGCTAAATTTCTAAAAAAAAGGTGAACATATGTTTATAAGATATGAAGCAGAGCAGCGAATGATGAACATAATTGTCTGAAAAAAATTGAAAAGAGTATTTTTAATTAAGGTTCAGTTTATAATAAAACTGAAAATGCTTAATGACGGGCTAATAAACGTTTTTATACTTTATTGAGGACATTAAACTTTGATTAATGACCAGGAAGTTGAATAATTCTTCACCCGTTTGAACCTAATTTTTATTCACGTATTAATCCGTTCGTTTAATATATAATCTATTATATTTACATTTGCGAAAATACTACCTCATTTATTCATGGACTGTAGTAGAGACTACAGAAAAAGTAAAGATGTCATTATAATAATCAGCTCTTTATGCATGTGTATACCTTACTGTATATTCCATGTACAACTTTTCTTTCTAGAATAGTCCTTCGGAAAGGCTAGGGAGAACTTTTTTTTTCTTAAAAATAAACATATTATTAGAAAAAAAAGTCTGTGAAATATCCCTAAAGAGGTAGTGGAGAAGAGAAAGAGCTTATACCATAATGTCAATCCCAATGCTGTTCAATATAGCCAAAGAAAAGTGATTAGAACATCAGGTGAAAATGGTGGTGAGAAAAAAATTACCCAACAAATTTTATTATAAAATCAAATTTTTTATTTGAGATAGATTTGTTTAATAGTTATAAAAACATATATATGATCTCAACACTTTTTTATTATCTTAACATTAACTTATTAAATTATGAAAACATTATTAATAAATTAATCTTCATGACAATGTCTAAAATAAAATTTACAATCGTAGTTTTAGTGTTGATAAAGTGAGTAATTGAAATAGAGATGGAAAACTAGTAATTATAATAATTTTAACTTCGAGAATAATGGTATTTTAGACATTGGAATAAAGATTAATTTATTAAGTCCATTATGTTTTCATAATTTAATGAATTTTAAAGAAAATTGACTAATGATAAATAATTTTAAAACGGCAAAATGGCCTGATTACCAATGTTTTGGCTGTGATTGTGTAATAAAATCCTTGAAAATGGCTGTAATGGCTGAAACGTTCAAATGCTAAGATAATAAAAAATTGTTGAGACCAAATGGATGTTTCTAATAACTAAAATTAATTAATTTTATATTTTTATATTACTTTTTAATGCTACCACTTTTTAAGCATATTTAATTTATATATAACAATAGAAAGAAACCAAGAATGAAAAAAAAATAGCTATCAAGGAATCCATTCTGAAAGATTTATGTGCAGAAGAAACAACATAGCATGTACAATAATCAGCAAAATAAAGTAATGAGATCCATACTGAATGCGAAATGGGTGAACACATAGTAGAAAAAATAAATAAACCTTAAAAATCTAACAAAGAGGTATTTATCTCAATCATTGTTATTTTATTTTATTTGTTCAAGCCCAGAACAGCCTTGTGGTAGTGGCCAGG
>NW_027110526.1:1155438-1160448 GCF_000696795.3 Halyomorpha halys
GGGAGAACTTTTTTTTTCTTAAAAATAAACATATTATTAGAAAAAAAAGTCTGTGAAATATCCCTAAAGAGGTAGTGGAGAAGAGAAAGAGCTTACACCATTCCTACCATAAATGTTTATATGTCAATGCCAATGCTGTTCAACATAGCCAAAGTAAAGTGATTAGAACAACATCAAGTGAAAATGGTGGTGAGAACAAAAAAATCAGCCAACAAATCTTATTATAAAATCAAATTTTTATTTGAGATAGATTTTTTTAATAGTTATAAAAACATATATATCATCTCAACACTTTTTTATTATCTTAACATTAACTTATTAAATTATGAAAACATTATTAATAAATTAATCTTAATGACAATGTCTAAAATAAAATTGGTAGTTGTAGTGTTGATAAAATTAGTAGTTGAAATAGAGATGGAAAACTAGTAATTATAATAATTTTAACTTCGAGAATAATGGTATTTTAGACATTGGAATGAAGATTAATTTATTAAGTCCATAATGTTTTCATAATTTAATGAGTTTTAAAGAAAATTGACTAATGATAAATAATTTTACAACGGCAAAATGACCTGATTACCAATGTTTTGGCTGTGATAATAATAATCATTATTTATTCTGGGATTGATCCCTTTAGAATTACAGGTATCAAAATTAGGCTTCAGAGCCTTAGAGTGAAATACAAAATAAGAAAGAAATTATAAAACGTCATAAAATATAGTAAAAAAATGAATTTAAAAAGATGACCCCCAAAGATGAATCGTACAAAGTAATTAATTAACCGTTTTAATTTTGTTTCGAGATTCCCAGAGACACCCCCGTAAATCACACAGCAAAGTGGGGAAATATTAAGGAAGTAACTAGGAGTCTACGGGTTTCAAAAGGAACCAGGTGACGAAGATAATTTAAACGTTTTAGGGTGGAGAAGGTACGACGGAAAATATCGCAGACGTGGTTTTTCGGGGAGAGTGTTTGGTCTATAGTGATAGTGTAATAAGATCCTTAAAAATGACTGTAATGGCTGAAACGTTTAAATGCTAAGATAATAAAAAAGTGTTGAGACTAAATGGATGTTTTAAATAACTACTAAAACTAATTAATTTTATATTTTTATATCACTTTTTAAGCACATTTAATTTATATATAAAAGTAAAAAAAAAAAACCAAGAAAGAAAAAAAAAAAAGCTATTCTGGATAGGAATCCATTCTGAAAGATACATATGCAGAAGAAACAATATAGCATGTACAAAAATCAGCAAAATATAGTAATGAGATCCATACTGAATCGAAATGGGTGAACACATAGTTAAAAAAATAAAGAAACCTTAAAAATCTAACAAAGAGGTATTTATCTCAATCATTGTTATTTTATTTGTTCAAGCCCAGAACAGCCTTGTGGTAGTGGCCAGGAGCGCCAAAAAAGGATTTCTAAAAAACTACGGAAATCTAAGACAACGACAAAGATGAGTATAATTCATGATAAATTGTCTTGAAGGGTTTTAATAAAACTGTATAATATACTGTTGTTATAAATGCAGCCGACCAATTGCTAACGTTCCGCATAATATTGACTTATATTTAGCTCTTAAAATAAAATAAAAAAAAATAAATAAATTATAGGAAAAGAGCGTTTAATTGTGAAAATTTTACAAACAGAAAAAAAATTGTCCCTAAAAATATAACAAAAAAATGACCCCGTTGGTCACATTTGGTGTTTAGTCTTACTGTCTCATCCAAACTGAAGTGTACCGGATTTTGTAATTTTCTTTATACTGAGGTATTTATTCATGGACTCTAAAAATTAATCAGATTCTAAGGCGAATTCGTATTGAGTCCTTTTTTGAACGAACGCGTCCTGAAAGCTTTAATTGTTAAAACCTAAAACATTTTTCAACGATTTTTGCGTATATGGGGCAAAAAATCACACATAATTAATTTAAATTCAAATTTTCTATTAATATCTGTCGTCATAATATGAATTTCTTTGAGCAGCAGTAGAGACTCAAATGGTTGTCATGGTGAAGCTTTAATTAAAAACAGCTTTTTACGGAAAATTTAATTGTGAATCAATTATTTTTATTTTGACCGTTACTGTCAAATAAATGGAAAAGACTAAAGAATAAAGTAAATTCATCAATAACTTCAGAAAATGTTAGTCTATGTTCTGTTATTAGCCAGCAAATTTAAATTATAATCCTGATATAAACCTAAAACTGTTGAAGTTAGGTAGAGGTATACTAGGTGAAACTGTGTACTAGGACATATATATATATATATATATATATATATATAGAGAGAGAGAGAGAGAGAGAGAGAGAGAGAGCTAGTCCTAACCAGATTTCTCCATCTAAATTGACAGTAAGTGGCCACTACTAAGTACAGAGCTTGCAAAGCCATTATGTTCCATCCACTACAAACCAGATGCATATAGACTTCATAGAATCCTCGAATCCTCTGTTGCACCATATACATATATCGATCTGAACTAATGGTCTGGGAAGCCTATTTCATGGAGATCATCATTTGATGGTACATATAGTTAATATACAGTATTAGTCCATAACATATCAGAAGTTTTTTTTTTTACCGCACCCCCAACCATCTTCTCCTCGTACGTCATCCACGGTCAACTATCTCTCATAATAATTAATTCAGAAGTTTTATTTAATTAGAGTGATAAGATGCATGCAGACACTTATTGTACTTGGGTGTAGACATTTTTTTTAATTTAAGAAAGAAAATAAATTCTTTAAAAAATATTTCCAGACACGTTTAACTTTATCCATGCTAGCGGTTCCCAAACTTTTTTGCTGTGGCACCCTCTTTGGTCTGAATTAATTTCGTGCCACCCTTTTAGTACCCCTGTTAGCCAAAAAGTACTTCGTGGTTTCCATGGCGAGCTAAAAACAATTGCGACACCTGTATGAAATGGAGCCTTCACCTTAATGCCAGGAACACTTCACTTTTGGTTGGCAGGTTGGGTTTGAGTGGACTGTATATAAATGTAAAATAATACATGACTAGATACTAGTAAAACTCTATTATATAAATTACATGTGGTGTAGGGGTTGGCCGAAAGAAAACATTTATGATTAGATGGGTTAATAAATTTTGAATGGCTGGGCTATGTAAAACTGCAGATGTAATGAGGTAGTTGGTGATGATGTAGATGTTAGTTGTTACATTATATGGACTTACTCCATTCTGTGGCTTCTCCCTCCTTATCTCTGGAATCCCCTCATTTCTTGATCCCTCTTTCTCTCCTCTGCTTCGGGGGGGGGGGCACCTCCGAGTCTCTCTACTCACTTATTTTCATTACCGAACATGAAGAAAAAGAGAAAAGGAAAACTGTGTTACCAGAACAAGATGACTCCCTCTCATTAGCCTGGGTTACTTCTCTTGCCACCGAGAGCGCTGTAGGAGGCAAGTTTTTGTTGCTGGCCACATGGGCACTGGTAGTGCCTTTCTGATGGGAGCCCCCCAATTCAATTTAGACCTTAGCGCTAGTATTGCCTACATTATGTCAGCTCTTTCAATTTAGCAAATTCAACCTTTCGGTTGTCGTAGGTTACCCGAAACAACACCATTATCCTTAGAAATGTTCAAAAATATGAGGAAAAGAGAAAAATGTGTAAAGTAAATGCTGGAATGCACGGCTCAAATTCACTTTTTTTCTTTTCCTTTTTTTGTAATATTCAGAAAATAGCAGTCGCTCGTGGCACCCCTAGTATACGTACATGGAGCATCCCGCCTGCCTAGGCACCCCTAGTATACGTACATGGAGCATCCCGCCTGCCTAGGCACCCCTAGTTTACATATAGAGCACACCGCCCGCCTAGGCACCCCTCTAATACTACCTAAGCTGTTTAACCTGTCTAGCATCTACAAGTCATCAATTTTCAGAAAGTTATTTATAATAACAGAGATATATTCCTCTATTAATAAAAAAAGAGTGGTTTCGGTTTTGTCAAAAGATTCTCAATAGCAGAATGAACTTTAGGAATAATGGCAAGCTGCACTGGTACTGTCGGGTGTACTTATTTTAAATGTAAATTGAGTAATGATATTGACTGGTAGAGCAATGGTATAGGCATCATTGTTTCTTAACCTTCTAATCCATGGCAGCAGGAATTGAGTTAGTACAACTATCGCTATGATCCTATAAAATATAGCTTCATTATAAGAAATTATTTTTTATATTTCATAATTTATTTTATATTGAGTGATCGAAACAATTTTGCTTAAAGCTTAAATCGGCATATTAATCTAATTAGATTGGCCTGTAATTAGTACAGGGAATAAATATCATAGTAAATAATATGAAAAAAAAAATGTTCTGAAATGAGCGAGGAATAATTTCACCTACAAATTGTATAGTGGGCGAAAGTTGCATGCACATTTTTTTTTTTTACTTTACTCAATTTTTGAGTTGTAGTAATAAAAAATAAACAAACATACATAAGATATATTATTTATTTATGATAAAAATTTTTACATAAAAATGGTTGTATTACAAAATGAGGCGTTCAGCTTTAAAATGAAATTTTACCATTTAGTTCTATGTGAAATTTATTATGAATTAAAGCTCTTGGGATCACCGAATTATTCTCAAGTTCGATTTAATAAATTGTTGAATTAATCGTTTGGAAATTTGTTTTCTTAAGAGATTAATGTTGATACTAAGTTATAGTAAGGGATTCCAATATGAACGTAAAACTTTGTTATTAACAGGAATTTAAACATTATTAAAGTATTTATTTAGTCAGGTACTATATTTTACGACCGATCTCCTCAAATATACAAATCAATACATTTGAGTCAAAACAAATTTTGCTACAACTCAACTATACCATTCCCAAACAATAATAAAAACTACACAGGGCATTGAATAAGAAATAATTGATGTAATTGTTTAAATCCTATAGCATTAGAAATGCAAAAAAGGTACACTAAAATGTTTAAATGAATGGAATATGGTCCGGGTGCGGTCAAAAAAACTCAAATAGT
>NW_027110526.1:1161435-1165889 GCF_000696795.3 Halyomorpha halys
TATTTACTATTTGAGTTTTTTTGACCGCACCCGGACCATATTGCATTCATCTATACACACGTTCAATCAATAATCTTTCAGTAAAATGTTTAATATTTACACCACTTAGCACTACATTGCTTATGCCCATTTTTACAGATAAAATTTTACCTAAGAAATATTTTAAATTAATTGAATTAGCAAAATAATAATAATTTTGGCTAGTGAACCCGAAGGTTCGATGCTGATACAACAAATCGTTCTTTTCACACATCTGTCCAGTGACGCCCCTCCAAACCCAAATCCATTAAATCAGTCTTAACGCAATCCTCCCATCTACGTTTCGTTCTGCCTCTCAGATGTTTACCTGACGGTTCAGTGCTCATTAGCATTGTAGGGATCCGTTCAATACTAAGCCCCACAACCTCACATATCCATTTTATTCCCCACAATGATATAACCTAAATTATATTTACCGTGTACAGTTCCCTCAATTCAGTGTTGTGTAGCCTTCTTCGAGTTTTCAAATAACTCATCCTTTTTCGGTCCGAATATTTTTCGTAATACTTTATTTTCAAATACTATAAGGCGCTGATCTTCCCTTATTCAATTACCAAAACGGAATAAAATTGTAGGAGATGTTTACAGCATACGTTTAACAAAGGTATTGAACAAAGAAGTAGGTTTAAAACTACGTTCTCATGAAGTAAGGTATGGAAAATTCCTTCTTCGTAAAAATTGAGATGGTTATAACAGGAGTCCTGGAAATGGTTAACTTTACTCATGACTTGAGTTTCTGTTGCTAATCCTTTCAATAGAATGAAAAGTTCGGGTTAGAAGCTCTAGTAATTCTTAGAATATTTCTTTGTCGTCTAAAGGTATAAAGAGGAGCTTGGCTCTGTGGGTCTTGGGAATAGGTAGGAGTATTATATATGTACCTTCATTGTTGCGTTTATTATAAAAGTTTTCCTTTATTCTTATTGCATAAATATAAACTTATATTCTAGAAGCGACAGAGGTTTAATATACACATCACTGAAACAAATTATATCAAAGTCACAAATAAATTTATTTTTATTTAAAAACAGTTTGAGATCACAGTATATTGCAAAGTAAATTACTCACTTTATAAATTGCAAATGTAAATTTAATTAGTCGGCTTTGAGTAGAAGCAATGTCGGCCGATACAGGGAATTGCGATGTTTACCTCTATCAGTTGTTGAATGGGACTGTTCTGGGTATTGCTTTGCGGTTTAATGAGAGCTGTCCAGGCTAAATGTCAATAGCTCGACCAATAAGCTTCGTAGAAGACCAATAATTGACTTTTAGGAATTTGGCAGCCCAATATGTTACTCATTAAATAAAATAAAGCTAAATAATTTGAAAACGTTGAATATTCAGATATTATTCTTCAATTCAAAAATATAACAATAAAATTTGAAATATTTATATATAATGGTTATATATGATTTTTTTCGAACTCTATTCTTCAATGGATAAAGTAGAAAAGTTTGTGAGAAAAGTATAGGAGAGAGAAAAATAAAATAAAAAAGTAGACATATAGATATATATGTTCCCTGCATTCAGTAAGATAGGTGTCCTGTTTGGTTCATTATTTTCCTTTTTCCTATCTTTCAGTGTGTACTGTATTTTTGTAATTGTTATTATTTTCGTTTTCTTCTTTTTTTTTAAAGTAATTTTTATTTATTGATAGATATTACAATTTGCCACACAGTTGTGGGCAAAAGGTGATAGAAAAAAAAAACTCTCTTAAAATATATACAAACAGAAGAATAAACAAAATGAACATAATCAAACCATGTGTATGAAAGAAAAAAATAAAATAAAATAACATAATGATAAAATAATATAATCTATAGTCACATTTACACTCTAATATACAATATTTACACAATCGACCTGAGGATCCCTGAGCCCACTCAATCCCCTACGTGTGAGGGGTAGAGCAGAGCTCAAAAGATCCCAGCACATCCCTCTCGCCGCATCACCGGTAGTGAGTCATTGGAGGCTGAGCAAGCGCGCTAAAGCCGGAAACTCTCAACTTGAGTGGAGAATCTGACCATTGCCAGAACTCCAATTGTCCATTTTTATTTTAATAAGTCTCTTGGCCACTGCCGTTTCAATCTTCTCGGTGGGCTGTAGGGATGGGTGGAACTAGATAAGGTTTGAACCAAAGGATTAGGATGGTTGGAAAGGTTTATATGGAATTTTGAGAATTTGGTTGGTATGAGATCAAGGACAAAAGGGATATGTAGGTCATGGTGTAGTGCTCTGTTGGAAACGTAGTAGGGTGCATTAACTATGGTTCTAAGGATTTTGGATTGAAAGGATTGGATACGTTTGATGTTCGACAGTTTAGCTGTTCCCCAAAGTTCAAGTCCGTCGGATATAGGTCGGAGTATAGTCTTATAAATTATTAGTTTGTTTTCTAGAGAGAGATGAGAGGTCCGGCTGAGCAGTCGGTATAGTTCGCTGAATCATCTGTTGAGTTCTTGTCTTTTAAGTCTAGTATGTTGGTTCCAGGTGAGTCTTTTGTCTAAAATGAATCCGAGGTATCGCACTGTGTCGGATCTGGATAGAGGAATATTATTAAGAGTAACAGGTGGACAGAAGCTGCGGCGGAGAGTGAAAGTCATTGCTCAATCCGGGTGAGGTGTGTTTGGAGATTGGATGAGGCTGTTACAGGATCGGGATGGGAGGATAGGATAGCTGTATCATCAGCAAATGTCGCCAGGAATGTGTCTGGAGTGATGGGAATGTCAGCAGTGAAGAGGGTGTAGAGGAAAGGACCCAGGGCACTACCTTGGGGAACTCCTGCCTCGATGGGGTAGATATTTGAGTACTCAAAACCACTGCAAACTCGAAAGGAACGATCTGAGAGATCTTGAGAGGTTTGGGTTAATATGGATTTGAGCTTGAAAAGCAATCTGGCATCCCAGACCCGGTCAAAAGCGTTAATTTTCTAAAACATTTTATAAATTCTTATTCCATTTTACATTTCACTGTACATCTTTTTTATTTTCTTTAATTTACATTGTATATTTTTATAGAAATTTTCCTAATTAGTCATAACAGAGTTAAATTTTTTTTTATCATCTCTTTTGTTTCTTAATTACCTCATATAAGTGTTTTTATCTTTTTTAGCCCTGATAAACCCTACAAAGCGGGCCTATATTAAATAGTTTTACGACTATTTGAGTTTTTTCTTTAATCGCATCCAGACCATCTTCCTTTTATAGGTTTTCGCGCTATATACCAAAATTAATAATGAAGATGATCTGTAGTTGCTTAGACCAAACTTTTGATTTATGAAAAACCATATCCCAGGAACAAGATTAATGTACTATAAAGTAGTTTATGTCGTTAATCTTCGTAGGAGCTTTTATGATATTTTCCACAATAAATTCACAAAATACTTTATCTGTAATAAAATTTACCCCACCATTTGGAATCTTTGGAATTATTTGACGCATAGATGTAGCCAGCACAAAAATTAAAGATAGGTTTCGGGGTCATCTTCCTTTCAGGCGCCTCGAAGGATTGTCAGGAATAGAACAGGGAGCAAAGTTAGAAATTTTTTAATGGAAGGAATAATGTCTGGTTCGTGCTGCATCGGTTACAGTTGGAACATTAAGGTCTTTATGTATGATTTTATTTGTGACAAATTAAGGAGCATTTAGGATTTTACAAGATATTTATTGATATTATAAAATGTTTGATTCTGGTCGCCAAAAAAAAATTCCTTTTAAGAAAAGATAGATCAAGTTCAAAAACATAATTAAGATTCTTTCTTCTCTCCCAAAATAATTTAATGTAACGTTGAGTATAGATCTACACTCAACATTCGTTTCTCCGTCAAAAGAATAAAATCATTATGGTATTTTTTTTGTGATACAGCGATATCAAGTTATTAGAACCAAAAATATTTTATTGAGCCACTGGACTAAATAAATTACTTAAATTATTGGAAAATTAATAAATATCTTTATAACAAATAATAAATAAGAAACCTGAAATTTATGAATAAAAAATAAAACATGGTAAAGTGATGTGTTCCAAGTATATAGGTCACAATAGCTTCATCACTATTTATTTTCCTCCCTTATTTTATTAACCTTATTTTTCTCTCTGAAAATTGCGCTTTTTATGTTGATTCGATTAAGTGCAATAAAAATAATACATAATTACTTCTATTACAAATTTAAAGATTCGTTAAACAATAACGAGCCATTTTTAAAAGATATAAGAAATATTCAGGAAAATACATGTTTGCATATGTATGTACCTGTATAATATCAATGCCAAATTATCTTTTATACATTGTTTAAACTAATCCTCAATTGTGTAGCAAACCGGACGAACCGTTTTTGAAATTAAGCTTCTTAAGCCTCCTGGAAGCGTGGTTGGGGTTGAAATTAGGGGATAATGGGAAAACGTGTTTAGAGGACCTCTTT
>NW_027110526.1:1166359-1168280 GCF_000696795.3 Halyomorpha halys
GACTTGATTTGTGACAAAGTAAGGAGCATTAAGGATTTTACGAAGGATTTTGTTCTGTAAGGATTGGATTCTGGAGGAATTTGATGGTTTAGTGGAGCTCAACTCCGTATGTCCAGATAGGCCTTATAAGTCATGCAGATCAGTCTTTTGTAATGGATTGGCAATTTAGACCGTCTGTCTAGTAAATGTTGCGATAGTCGGAATCTACGAGCAGTTTCTTGTCTTTTTAGTCTTGTATGAGGATTCAATGTCAGTCATTTGTCCAGATGTAGTCCTAAGTAAGGAATCTGTTCGACAGGAATAAGAAGGGTCATTTGGAGTGGAATATTTTGTGAATTAAATTTGGTGTTAATCATGAATACTGTTATTCCTACTAAGATAAATGTCATTATCTCTATAGTATATTAAACTGGATTTAACTTAAGTGATGATATGCATCTCTCACGTCTTATAGTTCCCGAGATATTGATTTTCAGAAACAAAAAGCTTTCTTTTCCCATCAATGAGAACTCAACATTTTTCGAATTTATTTTGGTGCTACCAATGGGTAGTTTCTCTAGATGCTTGTATCACTAGGATTGTCATTTTTATTATTATCTTGCATCATATTTACTGGATGTAAATACAATTATGAATATCATTAAATAAAATTTAAAAAAAAAATACATTTTTCGTGAATGCCATCGAAATCGCTACTCCTACTTCAGTTGCGAAGTAATCTTAACTACGTTCGTAGGATTTTTTATTTTCCATAATATCTGCTAAAATAAATATTAATACCCAAAATATTGATTTTTCGTTATTTGAAAAAAAAGAAGTCACTTTTTGGAAAATTGTATATAACAGAAATATTAAATGTAAATAAATCTTTCAGGTTTCGTATTAAAGAAAATTCATACTTTTTAAATTATGTCCTATGAAGATTTTTAGTGTTGAATGTTGTTTTAATGATTTAGAACATATCGAATAAAATTAATTTTTTTTTAACGCTTTGAAACAGCCACCATTTTTTATTCCCCTGAACTATAGTTTTGGCCATAATTATTATTAATATTGAATAAATCTTACCAAAATCATTTAGTGTAAAATTAAAAAGTTTGGCGAACAAGGTTTATCACTTTTTTATTCATTGTTAATTTTTCAGTCACGAATCAATTTATCAGAAATTGAACAGTTATCTGATTTTCTCAATTAGGCTAAACAATAAAAACCACATTTATCTTGAAATTAAAACGAAAATTGATTTAATTAAAAGAGAAAAACTAAATCAATTTCGATTCTTATCATAGGCATTATCGTTTCGTGTATAAAGGTAATAACTGAAGTTATTAGTAGCCGTTCGAAGTAGCGTAGAGTTAATGATATAATCTAAGGTTTGGCCTTGTACCCACGATAATCTCTACACCTCAAACCATGGCCCGGTTCAAACTTCACCAAAGCCTATATAGATTTAATTAAGGAATATCTTTTACTAACCACTTCCTTCATAGTAATAGATAATTATTTACAAATGAGGCAAGTGTCCAATATATTTACCAAAGTATTTAATTGTATTAATTATTTTATATATGATTGTTTGAGAGTGGTTTAGTTAGTTTATTCTTAATTTAAAACAATGTTGATCCTTTTTTCCTCCCAACTTTTATTCTTTAAAATTCGTCAAACGTTTCGGGCCTCAGGCCATTCTCAAGGATTCCACCTACAAAAAGTTTTATTTTTATTTTTATATAACAATTACATTATTTCCTTCAAATACACACTGATTTCTTTGGCCCTACCTTCAATATTGATGTCATTTCTTTTTTAAATCTTAAAATTGCAGGCCAATTGCCCTTGTCCCATCTTTAAGGATTGCCAGAAGCAATAAAAAGGTCTTTTAAGGATTATGATATGGAAGATATATCATTAAGTTTCAAACCAA
>NW_027110526.1:1169166-1172526 GCF_000696795.3 Halyomorpha halys
TTATATGATAAGGTGATAACAGAGTCCTAACCTGTTAAAGGTAGGTTCTGTTTTAAGTTGCGAATGTGAATGAAGTAAGGAAGAAAAGTGTTTTGTAAAAAAGTTTTAATTCTAAGATATAAATTTTTTAGAAAACGTTATGTAAGTAAGGAATCTATTTAAAAACAAAATTTTATGTAGTTATTATGTTATTATTTTAATGATTAATTTATTTTAAAGATCAATCTTTAAATTAAAGACAAGGGCAATTAGCCCGCAATTTTAAGATTTAAAAAAGAAATGACATCAAGATTGGAGGTAGGGCCGAAGAAATCAATGTGTAGTTGAAGGAAATAATGTAATTGTTATATAAAAATAAAAATAAAACTTTTTGTAGGTGGTATCCTGGAGAATGACTTGAGGGCCGAAACGTTGGAAAAATTTTAAAGAATAAAAGTTGAGAGGAAAAAGGATCAAAATTGTTTTAAATTAAGATAATTTAATTATATTTTTGTTTTACTGTATCTTTAGATAAACGAAAAATAAGGGATTAAAAATCCTGGAGGTTTCTCATATGAATCCCAATCTCTACTAAATACACTTAACTGGGGAAATGCGTTTTCGTTGTAAGAGCTGAGTTGGCCCTTTAAATGCAAACACTGACTAGTTAAAGCTGCTCTTTACGGCGCATGAATTCCAACCCAGCGTCAATAAGCATATAATTTCAGTAATGATTAAGCTAAGAGAAGTCACTAAGGCGAATTATAACGAACCACTATTCTGTATTTTCCGAAATATCCTGCCTTAGTTGTGCACTCAATTATGTAATTGAATATAGCTCAAAGAGACTTCCAGAACATTTTTTCTTCGGCATTCACGGTCATTTAAAAAAAAAATAATTGTCTGTACTTGAATTTATTTTATACTGATTCACATTCCATGCCCAAGTTAAAGGATTACTTCGCGTTTTCTTTCTATTCTCTACTTTCACCTCCAGTTAAAGTGATGCCTTGTCCCCTTTTAATTCAAATCATCTGAAAGGAAACTGCATAAATGATAAAAATAAAAATAATTTTTAAAACAAGTACTCAATGATATATCTGATAACATTAAAAAACAAAAAAAAAATACCATAACTCGTCTTTTTAACCTTTATAAGAGTCAGAACCATGGTTACAGAGTTGAGATAATCCTTATAAGCAATTTAAAGTCCACTCCACATCACTAATTGTAATATGATTACTCATTTTCAAACATAACCTTGAATCATCACACAAGACTGAAAAGACACGAGACTGCACGTCGATTCGGATTATTACAGCATTTACTAGACAAACGGTTTAAACTTCCAATTCATTACAAAAGACTGCTATACTTAACTGTAGTAAGGCCTATCTGGACATAAGGAGTTGAGCTTTGGGGCTCCACTAAACCTTCGAATTCCTCTCGTATTCAATCCTTACAATCCAAAATCCTCAATGCTCTTCACTTTGTCACGAATAAAATCATACATAAAGACCTTGATGTTCCATTTGTAACCAATCTAGGACCAGATATCGTTCTATCCATTATAAACTCCCTAACCACCCAACCCCACTTGTTTCTAACCTTACTTCCTTATTCATTCCTGACAATCCTCCAAGGTACCTGAAAAGAATATGATCTCGAGACCTCCTAATGTAAAAACGTTATTATAGTGCTAACAATGGGTAGTTTCTCTACACTCCTATATCACTCCATTATAAACTTACAGTAAATTTACTTAATGTATTATTTTGTTCAGTTGTAAATCTCAATAATGATATGAAAAAATAAAATAAAATCAAACACAGTAAATAACCAACTAGCTTGAAATAAACGCACACAGATCAAGGTCAACAAGACTAAAGCTACTCGACTCACACTACTTTCACAGTAAACACATTTGGTATTATATTTTTGTGCATGTAAACATAATTTACAATCTTTGAGCAGCCATTTAGACATAAATAAGATAACGAAATTGGCTCACACCACTTTTACTCCCTATGTGAGATGACAAAATAATTTTGATGAGGTGTAGATATTTGACCGTAGATTAATGATTAGAGAAATTTGTCGGGGGGTGCGGTCAGCCCAGCAAAGAACAACATAAATAAACAAAACCATATTTATTTATTTTATGCCGACGTTTCGACCTGAGTTTCAGGTCTTCATCAGGGCTATAGAACAAAAGAGATAACAACAACATTTAGAGAAACATAAAATTGAAAAGGAATTGAATACAAACAAATTTGGAACTATACAAAATATTTAATTGAATCATAAATGATAAAAAATTGATAACTGATAATTGAATAGTAAAAAAATTAAATTGATTGATAATCGAGGAATTATGAAAGATGAAATACAATATCATGTAGGTAAGAAGATATGTATAATATAAGATATGCAAGTTGTGTCTAAAAAACTAAATAAATTTAATCTACAAATTGAACAATATGACAGACATGTTGTTCTTCCCCCCGACAAACTTCTCAAAATCAACAATCATTAACAAAATAATTTTATTCTTGCTTCTGTCTGCCAATCCACAATTTCCAGTTCTTGTTTTTTTTTAGTTAAGAGAAATTTTTAGAAGCTATTGTTTATAATAATTTGTGATATACATTTCATATGGATGACTTTATAATAAGTTGAGTTTATAATAAATAATAAAAAAGCTAAGTACACATATCTGTCACAGCACAACATTTGGTGTGTACTTCTACTACAACTATCATGATACAAGTCTTATCGGAGCAAACGGCTTAGAAGTGTATTCTTATAAAAGTTAATTTCTTCAATACAAATCAATTCCTTCAAAAATCAAAAAATTCCTTTACGTTCCACTACCCTGTTACTTTAAGTAAAATTTTAATTTCAGACAATCATTAACTAATTTAATGGTATTATAAACAATAATGTTTAGTATCCAAATAATGAATGAGAAATATCAGATTAAAATATATGAAGAATGTAAATAAAAAAGAAAAAACAGGAAAATAAACAACAGAGGGATTTGAATTCGATTTCAACATGGACATGGATTCTTCTATTTCATGCATTTCGTTTAAAGGAAGAATATAAAAATTACTTATGTTAATTAATTTAATTTTTAGTGCCTTGGTATCTTCATAGAATTTGATCAACATTCAATTTTCATAATATACATAAAGTGGTGTTGGATGATATAAATATACAAAACTCCAAAAGTAAACCGAGTATAAAGTTAACAATTTAATTTGCTCTTTCATACATATATACATAGATGATTTTAATAACACTAGCAATAATGGTTCAAATAGATTTTATATTTCCATAAAATATTTTAATAGTTGTATTGACAACTTAGCTGGGACA
>NW_027110526.1:1173352-1174939 GCF_000696795.3 Halyomorpha halys
CCAGAAATCTTGAGCTTAGTGCATTTACTCAGCATCCAATGGCTCATTACTAGTGATGTGGTAGGAGGGCTGCGTTGGGATCTCGAAGGGCCATGCTCTACCCCTCATGAGTGGGATAGAGAGGGCTCAGGGCTTATAAATATAATATACAATTTGTTTTACTTAGTTTGATTATATTCATATTATATATTTTCATTATTATTTTTTTTTTGTATGAAAGTGTACAATTACCACTATACTTATTGCCCAAGTTTATGGCAGATTGTAATATTATCAATGAATTAATTATTTTTTTATATATGCTTATTTGAGAGTGAATTAGCTTATTGTCAATTTAAAACAATTTTGATCCTTTTTTTTCCTCTCGACTTTTATTCTTTCAAATGTCTCCAACGTTTCGGCCCTCAGGCCATTCTCAAGGATACCACCTACAAAAAGTTTTTTTAATTTTTATATTTACATTAACAATTACATTATTTTCTTCAAATACACACTGATTTCTTTGGCCCTACCTTCAATATTGATGTCATTTCTTTTTTAAATCTTAGAATTGCAGGCTAATTGCCCTTGTCACATCTTTAAAATAAATTAATCATTAAAATAATATCATAATAACTTCATAAAATTTTGTTTTTAAATAGATTTCCTACTTACATAACTTGTTTCAAAAAAATTTATAACTTAGATTTAAAACTTTTTTACAAAACACTTTCCTTCCTTCACTTACAGTTACAACTTAAAAACAGAACCTACCTTCAACAGGTTAGGACTCTGTTATCACCTTATCATATTTTTATCATTAATTTACATTTTTAATATAATTTAATTAACATTAATTTTTAATTATTTTGCTTATAACACAACCTTTATATATATATATTTAAAATCCATAATTAATTTATTCTTATTTTATGTGTATTTTTTTTTAAACATACATATACCCCCCTTTTTTATTTTATTTTTTAACATATTTATTCACCTATTCATACTTTTATTAGTGTATATCTATTTCATATATACATTTGTACAATTTAAGGATTTGAACATTTATTTATTTATCAACTTTTTTCTATATAATAATTACATATTTATTTTTCTCAAACTTTCAGAATAATGGTGGTTTAGTCCCTTAGAATCTGATTTTAAATTGACAGTATAATTTAGGTTTTCTGAGATGTAAATCGATTCTAATATCTCCCTTCTTAAATTATTATTCTCTTTATGAATGGCCTGGAATGATGACCTGGACATTTTCAAAATCAAATTTAAGCTTATTTTGAACAAACATTACTCATTGCCCAAATTTATGCCAGATTGTAATATTATCAATTAAGTAAAAGTAATTATTTAGTATAAAACAGTCTGGAATCGAAAGCCAAGGTAGAATGGTTGCTTTCGAAGGTCTTACTAGAAGTGTCTTTAAGTATTTACTTTATCGCTTTGTCCATAATATTCCCCATTTCCATTCGGAGGCGGAAACTTCTGATCAGAGCTCCTCCTTCCTTAGCACGTCATAAATGCCGCCCAATAGTTCTTTAGAAATCAATTAATTACTTTTCGAGCCGGACCTGCCCCCGAGCTCTTTTC
>NW_027110526.1:1175222-1183978 GCF_000696795.3 Halyomorpha halys
TTTTTAAAACATACATATACCCCCCTTTTGTATTTTATTTTTAAACATATTTATTCACCTATTCATACTTTTATATACATTTGTACAATTTAAGGATTTGAACATTTATTTATTTATCAACTTTTTTGTATATAATAATTACATATCTATTTTGCTCAAACTTTCAGAATAATGGTGGTTTAGTCCCTTAGAATCTGATTTGAAATTGACAGTATAATTTAGGTTTTCTGAGATGTAAATCGATTCTAATATCTCCCTTCTAAAATTATTATTTTCCTTATGAATGACCTGGAATGATGACCTGGACATTTTCAAAATCAAATTTATGCTTATTTTGAACAAACATTACTCATTGCCCGAATTTATGGCAGATTGTAATATTATCAATTAAGTAAAAGTAATTATTTAGTATAAAAAAACTATGGAATCGAAAGCCAAGGTAGAATAGTTGCCTTCGAAGGTCTTACTAGATAGTCTTTAATTATTTACTTTATCGCTTTCTCCATAATTTCCCCCATTTCCTTCGGAGGCGGGAATTTCTGATCAGGACTCCTCCTTCCTTAGCACGTCATAAATGCCGGCCAATAGTTCTTTAGAAATCAATTAATTACTTTTCGAGCCGGGCCTGCCCCCGAGCTCTTTTCAGAAGTTCTTGACACCTGGTTCACTCAATTAAGTCTACTTTCTCATTTTTCACCTAATAGTCGCTTAGAATTTCCTTGAAGAGCTTCCTGTTTTCTAATACCAAATAAAAACTTTTTTTTCTTAACTGTTTTTCTGGAAAAGCCACTGTTTCCATTATCTAAGAACTCCCGGCTAGGACACTAGAATATTTTGAAATATTTACAATATATTTGAAATGTTTACTACATAGCATGTCAATGCATGGAATTGAATATTGTGGGACAGAAAGCCTAAATTTTAATAATAATAATGAATTATTTATTTATTCTAGGAATCGTCCATTTAGAATAATATTGAAAAAATATTTGGTGGGGTTTAGAGTCTCAAATTAACGAAACTATAATGTTATAATTAGGTGTTTAAACAGAAAAAAATAAACTAGTGTTATTAACAGCTTCAAAAAAATAATCATAATAATATTTACAGAGTGATATGACCAATTATGATTATAAAAATTAAGAACTAATACAATAGCTTGTTTATATAATTTGTATGTGTATATGGAATAACTAATGTAATTCTATTGGAACTGGATGGTAAGGAAATGATGGAATAATCAGGATTTGAAGGTGGGAAGGGTACTGGAGTGACAGATGATAACTGGAATGGTTTATCTGATAAACATTGGAAAGATGATCTGGTAAGGAAAGATTTGTATGTTCATGAACATATCGGCTATATTAACTCCATATTTCCAAGTATTAGTAAAGAAAAACTGGAAACTAGCCGGTTCTAAAGAAAGCCAAATATATGAGGTTTTAGTTAAATATAGATGTTAAAGCGACATTAATTCTCCAGGATGTTGCCTAGAAGCAAACTTTTACGAAAATCTTAAAAAACAACTTCATTCATTTGGGCTTAGACAGTTATTTAATTTTTTTAAACATGTGAATTATCTTAGGCCCAAGTAATCCAATCGCTTGGAGAATAATAAAAATATCTTTTTAAATTACATTTTTTTACATACTAGTTGGGTGTGTTGATCATATTGGTGGCAAAAAGTTTAAGAAGGAAGAACAATAGAAAAGGTGACCTATATTTTGTGTGTAATTACTCAAGGTTTTTGATATTTCATACAATATCAATAACTTTGCGGTATTGTCTCATATTGAATCCTCTCTCGCAATCCGCTGTTATATTAATGTGATTTTTTTTTATTCATAAAAGTATTTATTTTTTTGGCCGATTTCTCTAAAACAGAAAAAAAAAACATGAATTAGTAAATTGCATTACTTATATTCTTACATAAATCATATTAGATACAACCTTTTTCAACCGTTGGCACTTGAAGGTATACGATGAGATACTTAGCTGAGGTTTGATGAGTCCATTCTGTGAGAATTCTACTAAGAGGTTAATACCCACCCTAGTGGGATTGGAAAAATTACACATTTAAAATCGTTTCAGAATTGAATTATCTTTGAGAACTCTTAATAAAAAATAATTCCATTTTCCATGGGAAATTCTGGAGTGCACTGAAGAAGAATTAGAAGAGGTTAAGTCGACTTCACTACCATAAGAAATCATTTATTTACCATAAATAACTAAAAGCTAAAAAGTTTGGTTTCAAAATTTTTAAAACATTAAATAAAAAAAGGTGTCAATAGAATTTTGAACACCCTTTATGTTCATATTTATTTGCCTTTATTTACCAGTATTTTACTATAATGATTTTTAGGTGTTATATAAATTTTCTAAAGGATGTAGGTTAAATATTTGTTTCATATTTACACTGATTTAAAGTTTTTAACTAAACTATTGAATAATAAAATATATAAACTATCAAGTATTTCTTAGTCTTCATTCAGTAAAAAAAAATAAATAAATAAATAAAAACTTTACCCATACAGCTCATGATCCTGGGTCGAGTAATCAGTAATACGTACTGTTTATTACTATATTTTATCATCAAATAAATGAATCTCCCTTTATTGCGCTCCCATTCCATCGCCTCAGAGGACACGCGAGTTACATTGCGGTGACGATCGTCACAGTTACGACCTGGTGATAAGAACCGCCTTGTAATGAGAATCACGATATAGCTGCCCTTGATAACCGTCTCAACCTTCTAGATAACTGCAGAATCGATATATCGAAAGGCGGAATAGTAGTCGATACTAGACACTAGTCAAGGTCACTGAGTCCATCTCAATTAGGTCTTAATTCAAAAATGGCGGACTTCCTCTTCTTGCTACTTGTGTTAAAAAGATGTGTTGTCGTCTGTAACAAGCGTAAACAGTAGCCAATAGGAACCCTGACATTGCATTTATGAAACAACGATTTCAGCGAAATTATACACACATTAGATGTAATGATGTATGTAAGTGATGACTTACAAATAATATATGCTTGATGTAAGGATCAAATCAATACAAATTTAAACAAGAATATCTTACCTTGGGCAGAAAGGCGGTATGAGACATGTTAAGATTCCATGGCCATTTATTCTGTATCGTTTTGTAAAATAAGTTCGTTGCATTTTTCAGTATTTCAATTTAATCCTCTCTGTGTTTATAAAATCATGTTTGCTTGGTCAATAATGTTTTTATATCCTAATAAAAGTATTAGTTAAGGTGCTTATATGCATCAGTTTCAAACTAGATTCCTTATCTTTAAGTGGAATTATAGTTGTTCAAAACAAAAGAGAAAAAAATTAATTTTCGCCATGTAATGATTTTTTATTTTAGAAACGAAAAATCCGCTGCACTGACGGTTAAAAAAATTTGCAGTGTGTATGGAGATGATGCCTTAGGAGAAAGCACCGTCCGCTAGTGGTTTGCTCCTTCCTCCTCGTCCTTCAACTGTTGATGATGACAATTCAAATATTGGTCACAGGCAATCCTCACTCTACGACACACGGGATATCGCACAACTATGCCCCAGTGTGAACAATTAAAGGCAGTGGTTGAGCAAAAGCGTCCAGCATTGGCTAATCGCAAAGGCATAGTTTTCTATCACAATTACCCCCGTCCTCACGTGTCTTTGCAGACCCAAAAGAAATTATTGCAGTTTGGCAGGGATATGATCCCCCACCCACCCTGTTCAACAGACCTTACCCCAACAGATTTTTACTTATTTCGGCCCTTTCAAAACTCTATCAACGGAAAACAATTTAATTCACTCGAGGACGACATGAAGAAGTTCATTGCGTAAAAATTTAAGAAGTTCTTGGTGGCCGGAATTAAAAAATTACCTGAAAGATGGCTACATGTAATAGATCGAAATGGGTCATATATAATTGATTTACAATATTTACAAGAATCTGAAGTTTTTATTGAAATAACCATTGAAGTACGCTACGAACTTATTTTACAACCCAATACCATGCGATGGATGAAAAGAAGCTTAATGTGGGATTATACTCGTATTTAATGATGTATTAGATTTTCAGAGGGAATTTTTCAATTAAATCTTCATATGTATTTGTGATTGCACAATACTTGATGGCAGATGGTAGATGGTAGTCTAATTATTGTAGTAAGAGTTGCACACTGGGAAAAATTCGGTAAAATCAGTAAAAAAATAATCTATGTAAATTGTACTCACACATAGTGTTTAAAGTAACAAAAAGGCGCTTAAAAAACGTGGTTGTAGAGCATAAAATAAAAGTGGAACTTAGTGTAAAAAAAAAAGGTTTTCGCTCTCCTATTCAGTTTATATGAATGCTATGCCATTCAAACGTAAGTTAAACTATGGACTGATGAAATAGTTACGCTTATTTTTGAGTATAACACAATTACTCCTGAAAGAAGAAAACTGTTTTACATTACCCTTTGACATAATTAAATATTTTTTTAAAAAAAATAAATAATGAAAAATAACTATAGCTAATTATTTCGCAGCGCTTTTTTTTTTTTTTTTTTTTCCGATTTTAGTATTTTTTTTCCTATAGTGCGAGTTCCAACAAAGCATTCTTAACTATTTATAAAAGTAAAAAGAAATCTAAAAACAAACAATTTTTGAATGGGAAATGATTGTAATGTAGATAATAATAGCTCTGACATTGCGGACTATCTGTCAATCCTCAGGGGAGTATTTTAAATACAATTATAAGTTTATTGTGACATCAAAGTTTTGAAATGTAGTTAAAAGTTTTTTTTATTTGCTTTTAATTTTTTTTGTATATCATGGTTATTTTGTATACTTTCAATATCTTCTTTTGTTTTTTCTGTAATGTTAGTTAAATTTCTGCTTGAAATTTTCTTATAAATTTTAGAAGTGTAACCAAAACATATTTAAAATCATTATATGTCCCTCAAACTTTAAACAGTTAAACTCAAACAGTTATTAGTTAACTTTTATGTAACACGAAACGTTTGAACTCTTTTTTTTTTAATAGGATCTTGAAGATGGACGTATTAGAAGTAAAATCTCGAAATTATTAGGACAGCTATGAACAAATTAACATATAAATAACGAAATATAATGAAGACGGTTAATAATTCCCAAAATAGAAAAAAAAGCAAACAAGTACAGAATTGCCTTAAAATAAAAAAATAAAAACTTGAAAAAGATCATTAAGATAAGATTTATTATAATTATTGATCATACACAATATTGGTAACTGAAACCTAAGTAATAAATATATTTAAGAAGTTTACAAGATCAATAACATTTATTTAGTTTCAATATATAATTAAGGATGATTCATTAAACTAGCCAACTATGTTAATTTATTATGTATATATAAAGGATTAAAGAAGTATTAAGAGTTTTTATTTAAAAAGAAACAACAAAATAATTAATATTTATGATTTATTTAATACTAAAAGTACATTAGGAGATAATACCAAACTATTTTTTGGTAGTTCATTTTAATGGACTACCTAAACAGAGCCTAAAAAGTTTGAAACGAAAGAGAACAAAGAAACTAGAAATTCGTTAATATTAACAAAGCATACATTATTGGTTTGAAGATGGTCCGAAATAGTTAAATAAAAAGAATATGGTCCGAAATTCTTGAAGAAAAGTAAGATGGTCCAAAATTGTTGACGAAAGGGAAGATGGTCCGGTTGCGATAAAAAAATTTTAAATAGAAATTAAACTATTTACTGTGAGCTAACGTAAATTATTAATGGTTTTGATAATTTGAACAATCCATCCATTAAAAACTATTCACCATCCTATATGATTACGAAAATGTATCTACTTTTGATTCCGAAAATGTCTCTCCATTTCTTTGGAATCTGTGGCTAACTTTAAAAACATTAAACATCATAACTCAAATTGTTATTTTTAAAAATGTACAAAGATAGAGAAAAAACTTGTCAGACATAATTGCTAAGGGTTGTATGAAGTTACTAGAGAAAGTTTTATTGTGAAACCACTTTCACAATATCATAATATCCCCCATTTTTCTCTGTAGCAGGTTTCAAATACATTAAAATTGTTTAAATATGAAACTTTACACTTTCCTTATAATAAAGATAACTATTTTTCCATTTACTGAAAAAAAACTTATTATTAAAAAAATATTACTATTATTTAAACATTTCCTAGCACTTATATAATAGTTGTGCTTTTATAGATTGTCCTTACGCTCTTCACTAAAATCTATATTTCACCAACATCTTCATAAATCTTTAAAGCGTACTAAAATAATCGTTGAGAAGCTTTCAGATAGGCTTGAAATATTGAGTATTCTCATGAAAAGCCTTAGACTTTCACTTGCTCCCTGAAAGAGGCTGAAGTCAGAGGAAATTTTTCTTTTTGGTTTTACTTTATTAAAAATTAATAAGTTATAACTATATTCTGTTACTTTATGTCACTGTCTAAAAGATGACACTGAAATTTAAATTCCATCTAAAATTAGAAACACCGAGTTTTTTTCCTTGTAATCATCAAATGTTCTTAAAAATATTTGAATAATCAACAAAAAAAAAAAATCATACATTTTTTTTATGCCAAAAGCGTTATACTTGGTTTTTAGCAATGTTAATAATCGTTGGTCCACGTTATTCATTACTTAAGTTAATATTATATTGCTTTTATTTCAAATAGATATGTGTTTTATCCTATGGTAAAAAGTCAAATAAATACTTAATTTTTATATGGAAAAGCAAATTATCTTTCATAATATTTTCTTAAACTTTATTATTATATGGAAGTGGTTAATTGTGTGGTAAGGCACTTTGTTAAAAAATCCAATGACTCAGGTTCATGTAGCCGTGAGTCAGACCTGTGGTTTCGGGAACCCTCCGGTGTCCAACCAGCCTCATAAAATAGGTAACCTTGATTGGGTAAAAATCTGGATGTTGAGCATAATTCTGACCAAATAACACCTCCTTGCACAACCGTTAACCTAGCAACAGTACTTTCTAACAAAGTACTTCACCCCTGACCCTTCATGGGTTGTAGCGGTACAAATTTAATTTTTATTTTATGTATCATTTTTATGTGTATATATATTATTAGTTAATACATTTAGGTAGAAGAGAAAAATAAAAAAAATGATTTAATAACGGCTACTGGCTAATTATATTCGCTTGTCCAATAACGATTTTACAAATAAAAGAACATTTGTTAAATAGAACAGTCAGTACAGATTTATCATTATTTCTTACTTTAATTTTTTTTCCTTTTATGAAAATTAAATGTTTTGTATATTTCTGAAAGGAATATGGTCCGGGTGCGGTAAAAAAAAAAACTCAAATAGTAGATAATTATACTATTTTATTGGGTCAACGTTTCGCCCCACGTTGCAGGGCTTCATCAGGGCTAAAAAAGATACAAACACTATAGTTACAAAAAGGAAAAAAAGAAAAAACATAAGTGTAAAATAACAGGGGTAAAATATGTAAAAAAGTAAGATATAATAAGAAAAATTAAAGGTTGTAAATAGTAAATGAAAAGGGTAATAGTAACAGATAGATAAGAGAAGAAATATTAAAGAAAGTACAAATAAAGAGATGAAAAAAGAGAAAACAAAAATCAAATGATGAGACAGAATGCATACCTGTTTTGATGGCAGTCAAAAACAAAGTGACGGTTGGTACTGGGAGGAGTGGGGATGGCAGTTATGCCACAATTACGAAAATAATTTGTAAAGTAAACATAGTAAAAAAGTATTTAAATTAGGTGAACAATAAATGGTAATATACATAATAGGGGGAGAAGAAATATTAAAAAAAAAACAAAAAAAAAAATCAAAGGAAAAGTAAAGTATAAAATAATGGGGTACAATGTGTGTAAGTAATTAAGAAACAAAATATACCAAATGAGCGGGGCGAACGTGGGGCGAAACGTTGGCTCAATAAAATAGTATAAAATAGAATAAATACAATAATAAGTAATAAAACAAAATAAATTAAGTAATGAAATGGTAATCTTCCAGTTTGTATATTTCTATTCGATAAGTAATCTCCTATATTTCATTGTTAATGATTTGTCGTTTAAGAATAAAATCTACTGATCCAGGCGTTTTTCAAACATGCATGTATTCCAGGATTAGTTTTTAGCAGTAATATTATCTCAGAAGAGCGAGCAAAAATATTGAATGAAATTTGATAAAAAATACTGGAATATGTCTTTACAAATCCTCAATTTTCCTCTAAATTAGAGCTAAATCGGACTAATTGTTTTAGAATCGTAAGTTTGTTGAGAAACTTACGTTAACAATAGCAAAAGTAAAGACGAAGGTAGAATGATATGAAATTAATAATAAATGTTTCCCCTACTAACTCCCTACTTTTCTTTAAATTTAGGTCAAACCTAAAGTTTTTTTTACTAAATATAGACTAACTAAGGAAAATACGTTTACGTATTTGTAAGCCAAGTAGTTGACAAATCTTATAAAATTGGTACAGGACCATTCACACAATCCTGAAAATTTCATTTAACAAAAATTGGGCTACAGACACCGAATTTGTTCCTTCGTATGTAATAAATGCAATTAATAATGTTCGATTATGAAGACATTTGTTTTAAAGTCTTATATGAATTCAAAGCACTTCTACCTAGTGAGGAAGCACACAATGTTTTTTTTTTTTTTTTAATATTTATTTATTGCTATTTACAACTGTACATTATAATACATTTAGTAAATCTTATCTAAGTTAAATTGGAGTGTTACA
>NW_027110526.1:1185638-1186145 GCF_000696795.3 Halyomorpha halys
TAGTTAAATTTGTCTTCTTTACATGAGCGATATAGAATAGTTGAATAAGTTAATAATATACTCTTACAGATGCTAACTAAAGGAATAATAAATATAAAGAAGGCCAGTGTTGAAGTCAAAAAGAATAAAACTAATTTACAACTGTTTATTAGCCGACGTTTCGCCCCACAGCGTAGGGCTTCATCAGAGATAAAAATATACAAAACATCTCAGAAAATTTTGCAATAGTAAAATAATGATTTAACATCGGCTGCTGGCTATATTTATACATATAGTTATATTTGGTTGCCTTATAACGATCTTTCTGCTTATACCTTCTTTTTTTTTATCTTATTATCATACTATTTCAAAACGTTCAAACATTTTTTGTATCTTTTTATCCCTGATGAAGCCCTACAAAGTGGGGTGAAACGTCGGATAATAAGTAGCTGTAAACCAGTTTTGTTATTTTTGACCAAATCCTTACCATCTTCTTCATATTTGAAAATCATACGATCCATTATATAT
>NW_027110526.1:1189155-1189491 GCF_000696795.3 Halyomorpha halys
AGAACAGTTGTTTCTGGTTTTAGTTTGGAATTTCTGTTTGGGATAGGATATAGCATTGCTAACCTTGCATAAGTTTGATGTTGATATGGTGATTCTAGGTAAGGCGGCGATCTAGGTGAATTCCCAGGTATCTTACTATTTCACTGGTAGGATTCCATTTCACACTTTTACCTTTGAGGATTAGATCCGGTGGATCTGGTGGGCGTCGAAGAATAAAAATTTTTGAGTTGCATTTTTCAAAATTCAAGCTAATCAACCATTTAGTAAAATATTGTTCTAAATCATTAAGTTGACTTTGCAAAGTGTTTCTAGCTGTTATTATTTCATCATGTTAAG
>NW_027110526.1:1190154-1190521 GCF_000696795.3 Halyomorpha halys
GACAAAGTAAGGAGCAAGGAGGATTTCTTTGTCAATTTAGAGGAAAATTGAGGATTTGTAAAGACATATTCTTTTTCATGTATTGCTTGGTATATACAATGGATTTTTAGTAAATCTAGCTGAAAACTATTTTAAATATTTCCACCACCAATTTTTTTAACCTATTTCAAGGTTGCTAGGACCAATATCCATTATATCGATAGAAAAAAAATATCAACCTACAAACTGGGGGGTATTCATATTATAAGGTAAAAACCCAACCACAATTGTTTAAATTAATCAGAATTATAATAGCATAAAGAAATCAAATACTCCATCGTCGTTTACCTAGTGGTCTATTCTTAAAATGCTCTTTATCATATTCATT
>NW_027110526.1:1193241-1193612 GCF_000696795.3 Halyomorpha halys
ATTGAGTGCAGAGCAAACTTGGAACTGGGTAAGAGATTGAAACAACACAGATGATATGGCTGGGTATCTTTCTTTTATGTATTGTGAGCTATGAAATCAAGTAACCGGTTCTGATCCAACATAAAATAAATTAGAATAGCATTCAAGCACATTAGATTAACACTTGAGAACATTAAGATCCAAGTATCAGTTTCTAATTTTTGATCTCTTTGGAGTGTTTCTCCATGCATTTATAGTCAGAAGACATAAATTCTTTGTTGAAAGTTTGATTCTTTGTTTCCTCAATTACATTTAATTTCTAATTCTACTTTGTTTTTTTTAAATATTTATTGATTGCTATTTACAACTGTACATTATAATACATTTAGTAA
>NW_027110526.1:1194637-1195027 GCF_000696795.3 Halyomorpha halys
AACTGGGTAAGAGATTGAAACAACACAGATGATATGGCTGGGTATCTTTCTTTTATGTATTGTGAGCTATGAAGTCAAGTAACCGGTTCTGATATAACATAAAATAAATTAAAATAACATTCAACCACATAAGATTAACTGTTAAGAACATTAAGATCCAAGTATCAGTTTCTAATTTTTGATCTCTTAAGTAATAGTAATAAATGATCACATTCATACCAAAATTAAAATAATACTATTTTTTTTAAATTTATTTATTGATATTTACAACTGTAAATAAATACATCAAGTAAATTTGAGGAAATCATAATAGTATGGTACAAGCACGTAGAGAAACTACCCAGTAGTAGAACTCTAAAAACATTTTACAATATAAGGTCACGAGGCCAT
>NW_027110526.1:1195077-1195620 GCF_000696795.3 Halyomorpha halys
TTACAAAAATAATAATCGTTTTTTATAAGTAATAAATCTTGTACTCAAAGAGTCGGTAGAAGAGAGGTGAGCTTATAAGAAACTTAATAATAATATGAGGATTTGTAAAGACATATTCTAGTATATTTTATCAAATTTCATTCAATATTTTTCCTCGCTCTTCTGGGATAATATTACTGCTAAAAACTTATCCTGGAATACATGCCTGTTTTAACAACAGCTGGATCAGTAGATTTTATTCTTAAACGACAAATCATTAACCATGAAATATAGGAAATTACTTGCCGAATAGAAATATACAAAACATTTAATTTTCATAAAAGGGGGAAAAAAAATTAAAGTAAGAAATAACGATAAGTCTGTACCGACCGTTCTATTTAACAAATGTTCTTTTTATTGTAAAATATACATTAATAATACATTTAGTAATTCTGTTCTAAGTTAAATTGGAGTGTTGCAGGCGTGTAGAGAAACTACCCATTGGTAGCACTCTAATGAAATTTACATTAGGTGGTCTCGTGGCCATCTTCTTTTCAGGCGCCT
>NW_027110526.1:1195670-1196731 GCF_000696795.3 Halyomorpha halys
TCAGGAATGTAAGAGGATGCAAGGCTAGAAACTTGGGGGTTTGAGTGGTTTATAATGGAAGGGGTGATATCTGGTTCGGGCTAGAATATGTTATTCCTATGTTACATAGAAAACATTAAGGTCTTTATGTATGATTTTATTTGTGACAAAGTAAAGAGCAAGGAGGATTTTACGAAGGATTTCGGATTGTAAGGATTAGATACGAGAGGAATTCGAAGGATTAGTGGACCCCCAAAGCTCAACTCCATATGTCCATTCCAGATTGGCCTTATTACAGTCTTATACAGTCTAATACATGTAGATCAGTCTTTTGTAATGTGTTGGAAGTTTAGACCGTTAGTCTAGTAATTGCTGTAATAGTCGAAGTCGACGTGCAGTTTCCTGTATTGTCAGTCTTGTGTGAGGATTCCAGGTTGATCGTTTGCCCAGATGTAGTCAAAGGTAGCGGATCTGTTCGACAGGGGTAAGAGTAACATCATTGAATGAAACTGTAGGGCAGTCAGTAAGTTTACGACGAAGGGTAAAGGTAATTTGATGGGATTTGTTGGAATTTATCTTAATCCTCCAATTACGACACCAATCTTCGAGGGCTGTTATATGGGAATTGAGATTTTGGGATACAATTAATGGGTTATTATTAACAGCGAGCACACATGTGTCATCGGCATACGTGGTGAGGATAGTGTTAGGATTGGTAGTATTATTATTTATAAATAAATAAAATATCATTAAGTGTATAAACAGAAAGATAAAAAAAATGAACATAATCAAAGAAATAAGAAAAAAATAAAACATGTGAAATTTTGAAGTATAACAAAAAAATAAAAGCACTAATCATATTTACACTATTATGTACATTATTTTCATTCTCGAGAATCTCCTAACCCACTTTATCTCCCACGCATGCGGGCTAGAGAAGGACTCTCCGAAATCCCAGCGCAGCCCTCTCACCACTTCACTGGTAATAATAAACCAGTGGAGGCTGAGTAAAGCCGCAAACAAACTACTTGAGCGGAATATCTGGCCACTGCCAGAACTCCAATTATCATCCAATAGTTCTC
>NW_027110526.1:1197242-1200972 GCF_000696795.3 Halyomorpha halys
TTTTAGTTAGGACACATAGCCCTCTATGTGCATCCCAAACTCTCTAGTCCCATATCACAACCCTCGAAGAATGGTGTCGGAATTTAAAAATAAATCTCAACAAAGTCCATCAAATGACATTTAATTTTCGTCGTAAACCTGCCGACTGCCCTTCAGTATACTTTAATAAAGTGGCACTTACCGCTGTAAAACAGATTCATTATCTTGGACTACACCTTGACAAACGACTAATCTGGAATCCTCACACAAGACTGAAAAGACAGGAAACTGCACGCAGATTCCGACTATTACAGCACTTACTAGACAAACGGTCTAAACTTCCAACTCGTAGCAAAAGACTGATCTACATGACAATAATAAGGCCCATCTGGACATACGGAGTTGAGCTTTGGGCCTCCACTAAACCTTCGAATTCCTCTCGTATCCAATCCTTACAATCAAAAATCCTTCGTAAAATCCTCAATGCTCCTTATTTTGTTACTAATAAAACTATACATAAAGACCTAAATGTTCCTTATGTAACTGATCTAGTCCAAACCCGTTATTATTCCTTCCATTATAAACTCCCTAACCACCCAAACCCACTAGTTTCTAACCTTGCAACCTGGCAATCCTCCGAGGCGCCTGAAAAGAAGATGGCCTCGTGACCTAATATTGTAAAATGTTTTTAGAGTTCTACCACTGGGTAGTTTCTCTACATGCTGTATCATATCATTACCATCATGTCATTATGATCAAATTTACTTGTTGTATTTTTTATACAGTTGTAAATATCAATAAATAAACCCTCTATGTCAGAGCTGTCTAACATAAAAAGCATTGAGGGCCAAAATCAAAAACTTGATCGAGGTTGAGGACTATAAAATAATTATATATTTTAAATTTTATACTTTTAAGTATCAATAAAGTTAGTGTGTAAGGTAGAGTTATTAGTAAAACCAAAATTAATTATATTTCTTTATATTGGCCAAGTAATTATTTTACATAAATAAGGAAAATAGTAATATAGATAAAATATTTTTATCATTTATCAATCGATACATCCTTTGCAATGCCAATCAAAATATATAATTAGTGTGAACATTGTGGTCGACAAGCTGCGTACACTAATGAAAGAATATCTTACCTGTAGTTCTGTTGTGACCAACCTCATGAGATAAAATAAATACACACAAGACATTTGGTATTGAACTCATAAATTATTTCTTGGATTTGGGAACTAAAGCTTGAAAAATCGTTATATCTGAATTGGTCAGCTAACTAAAGACATCCAGGAAAGTTTATTTATTTTTTTTTTCCAATGTGTGTTTGAACTCTGTTTATTACGAAACCCATTGATGATACTAGCTTTAAGCCGATATTATTTGGTTTTTCTTGAAGAATCGAGTTCAAAATGTTAAGATAGCTGGTTAAATTTGTTAAAAAAGCTACTTGAACTATAAGGGCAGGTTCTTCAAAGTTCTTTTCAAGTTCAGTTGTGTCCAATGGCTCATATTTATTGAGAAATACAAGAATTTCCTTGAAAACTATGTAAAACTTCATTATTTTAACTAAGTTATAAACCAGCATATTTGGTATAAGTTTGTTTATATTTAATCAATTTTAAAAGGAAGGCGTTTCGAAGTTGTTCATTTTTGTCTATAAGCCCGCTGTAATAAGAGCCTTAAGTTGGACAACCCTGCTCTATATAGTCTAAAATAATTCAAAGTACTGATGTCTACAAATATTATTTAAAAAATAGAAATAAATATATTCAAATTGATATTACTTCTGAGAAACAAGAAATAAGGACGGTAGTGTGACTAATGACAGTAGTAGGAAGAGAGGTATGCAGAGAGGATATTGCAGGACCTTTTTAATTTCCCTTCTCCTCCTATCCTCTATCTCTCATCCTCCATTTGCCCCGCTGCAGAATCCGACTCCAATAACGCGCTCTATGTCTAAAACCCCACGGTAGCTAGTTGATATAGTATATATACGGCAGCAGTCTCTCCTCTCTACCATTCACCCCTTACCACTTTTTGTTTTCACAATTAATTTTATTTTAACATAGTGAACAATATATCATCGTTAATTATTTAACTATTTTATTAATATTAGGGCAAGAGCAATATTCTACAATACTTTAAAATTAATTTTTTTTTTAGATATGTGAAGATAATACAGTAAATTCTTAGGAATCCGAACTAATTCCTACTTAGGGTGTTCGGATTAGAGAAAGTATTAAGAAAAATAGTTTTAAACAATTTAAACAGTAATATGGCTGTGCATAATTATAATTGCTTAATTTTTTTTTTACATATTTTGTTGGAAATTTGGCAGTTTGACGTTTTAAAAGTAAAAAATTTAAAATTAAAAAAAAAAAAAATTTCTTTTCCATCCTCAGTTATGCTAACGAGTGATTTAATTTATTAAAACTGTAAATATGTTAATAAAGTATACTCTTAGTATTTTTTAAAGGTGATAAAAAAAAAAATGACTTTATCAACAAAACTTGTATTATACATATTTCTACTAATAATTAAATTAGTTTTACCGAATCAAATGATTTATATAATATATAAAATTATCCGGAAATAAGATTACTCAATGTCAAAACTGTAAAAATTTCCACTTTCGATTTTCTCGATGATTACAAAACTATAGATATATAAGGTAAAAAGTAACTTTTTTAACGATGGGTAGAAGAAGGCAGAACACTTCAACTGACATCATTGTACCTAAATATTCCTTATTTTCAATGGAGGGTACAAAAAAAAAAATCTTTTTATTCTGCGCTAGTTCGGATTACAGTACGAGTACGAAGTTCAGATTACCAAGTTTACATGGTTCCTACTTTTTAAAAAAATATTTTTTAAGCTTGATGATTTATTTATAGTAAATGTAACACTGACCAAAAAAAAACAAAAAAAAATTGGATATATAAAAATACTGAAAAGTTAAAAATTTGAAAAGTTTTACTAGAAAAAACAATATTCTAAAACTTTCAACGATTTTTTCAAGAAGAAAATGATGTAAATTTGCCGTTCTCAGTTTCAGGCGCTTTTTAAATATTGCTGGATTAAGCTATCTTAAAGTCTCCTCTTCCCGTTTTAAGAAAATATTTCAGGGCTGTCGCTTAATGGGGGTCTTGGTAGGGTGGGTCCGGTCGGAAGGATTGCCTTTTTTGTGTTATGATCTCCTCTTGTAAGATTATGACATGTCGTACATCGACCTATCTAAGCAAAAAAAAAAATAGGACATTAGTGAAACAATTCACCAATTAACAAAAACCCATATTATTTAGTTACTTATGTACCCTTTTTTTGAATACCAGAATACCAAATTTATTTATTTCTTCTATTTATTTAGTATGATGTTTCTCAAGTCATCAGTCGACCAGGATTCAATTGTGATCTGTAGAGTATGTGAGATGTTTAGTACATCTAAGCCAAAGATAATATAATATTATTATATGAGACAAGAGCTTCCAAGTTCCAACAAATCCGAGTTAAAGTTCCATCAGCCTTGCAGTTGCACTTTGATCTTCATCGGTGTTGCCGACGCTATTCGTACTGATGCCAATGGATTGCACTCCCTTGGGTATTTCAGAAGTAAAGTTATGTTTCCCATATGAAATTCCCGCAACACCTAAAATTACAGGCCTTTGGATCGTACAGGGCCCATAAAAAAAGGAAATCACACGTTGATAATAAAAATATCATATCAAAACCCTAAAAAATGAAGAATG
>NW_027110526.1:1201022-1201600 GCF_000696795.3 Halyomorpha halys
AAAAGGATATTAGACAATTAATGAAACAGAAATAATAACACATAAAAAGGTAGATAAATTAGTGAATATTCTATTTTTATATTTCTTTTTTATCTACTTTTTATTTGTTATTATTTCCGTCTGCATTAATTTTCTGATACCTGTTTGTAATTCTTGTTTATTTGTGAGGTTTTAATTTTTTACCGTAGATTAATATGTGATCAGCAAGAAAACCAAAAAATGTTTATTCATGCTACGTTTTGACCTGAATTTCAGGTATTCATCAGAGTTAAAAAAAAATTAACCCTGTCGAAGATCTGAAATCCAGGTCAAAACGTCGGCACGAATAAATAATTTTTTGTTTGTGTTTATTTTCCGACCGCACCTCTCAACCACCTCCACACTTGTTTATTAATACTTTTCGCCATAAATCTTAATTTTAGTTATTATTATTTTTCTTAGCATTGATGAAGCCCTGTAAAGTGAGGAGAAACGTTAGCTCAAAATGTATAGTTCAATTACTATTTAACCTTTTTTTTATACCGCACCACCTTTCTTCAATATTTGTTGAATATTAAAATTCATCTATTTCTGAACCA
>NW_027110526.1:1201650-1203445 GCF_000696795.3 Halyomorpha halys
GGATCGTACAGGGCCCATAAAAAAAGGAAATCACACGTTGATAATAAAAATATCATATCAAAACCCTAAAAAATGAAGAATGGCCGTACAGTATGTCTTTATTGTACTTCATCAAGAAGAAAGATAAATACACAGAGCAGAAATTTATGAATTTATATTGAAGATTTCCTGATATCTTGGGAGCGATTAGAACAAGATATAGGAATCGGGAATAAATTGGGAGAGTTATATGTAGAATGGTGTTCCATTTTCCCAATAAAAAAAAAAAGATGTGGCTTTGAGAAACTTCAGTACCTAATTTTTATGCTGTTATGTTACATTACTTTTTAAAATCGTTATTTTATGTTCTTTTTCTGCTCGAAACAGTAATAAATTAATTCTAAATTGAGCAAAATAAATCTGAAGACCTGGAACTGAGTATTTTCGTTAAATTGTTAACGTTAAAAAACAAAGAGCTTTGATAAAAAAAAGTTGGTTAAAAACTATAAATCTGAAGTAATAAATGGAACCAAAAAATAAATATAAATGACAGTATTACCATGAATTGAAGTTTATGTACACTTACTTCCTTTTTTACTCTGTAATTTTTTTTAATTAGCTTTGCTGACTGCTACTCATCCTTTTTAAAAGTCCCGATCGTTGTGTTCTATACATGTTTGCAAAGAACCAACTGATCTATGTGGTGCAATGTCAAGCAGTGTAGTGAGTGCACTCAATAGGGAACGAGAAGGACAGTGCATTCAATAGTGGCTGGATGTAAAAGTGATCCTAGCGGGAAACTGGAATATCCCATTATTTATCTCTATCCAGTAGAATGGAGAGTTACCTCCAGCTGAAGAGTTACTTTAATTAATCGATATTTTTCTGTCATATGGAGTTTATGTTGTAGATGCTGAAACTTCACTGATATTTTTATTACATTATTCACTGATAATACAAATTAGTCATCAGCATAGTGGTGGGGATAGTGCTAGGACGGGTTGGAATATCAGCTTTAAAATCTATATAAAGGACAGGACCAAAGATACTACTCTGAGGTACACCAAGAGACTGAGGAAAGGGAGATGAATAACAGCTATTGTGATTTACTTTATATAATCCATTAAATAAATAAAATTGTATCCTTATTAAGTCTCAACATTCTTTATTGTATCAATAGTCCAACGTTTCGGCCAACTCGGCCATTTTCAAGGACAATCTTAAATATAAATTCACACCTCACATCAAAATTTAAAAAAAAAAATGTTTTACAGGTTATTTTGGCCAGGTCATCAAATTCAAGTCAAAATAACCCTATTTTTTAAAACCTTTATTAATTTTAAAACTTTAATTTTAGATTAAAGGTTTTTTTTTATCTAATAGTGGATAGTGTAGTTTCTATGTATAGTCTTATGTAAGATTAACAAGACAATCTTAAATACTTATTGGTTAAAGAGAAATAATTTTGACTGTGATTTTTAATGGATATTTGACTTATTGGATATAAATGTTTTGACCTGGGCAGAATAGCCTGTGTGAAGTTTTTGGAATGATTAAATGATATGTTTCATAGTGAATTAAGATTGTCCCTGAAGATGGCCGAATTGGCCGAAACGTTGGACGTGTAAAAGAAATAAAAGTTTTGAGACTATAATTTGGATAGTGTTTTGAATTGTTTAGTAAAAAATTGCCAGTCTCAAGAAAGAATTTTAAGATTATAATTAAATATTAGTTTTAATTTATGTAACTGAAACATGAAAAAGTAATATGTATGTAAATGTTTAATTTAACTAAATACAATAATTGATATCAAACT
>NW_027110526.1:1203495-1204666 GCF_000696795.3 Halyomorpha halys
AGACTGAGGAAAGGGAGATGAATAACAGCTATTGTGATTTACTTTATATAATCCATTAAATAAATAAAATTGTATCCTTATTAAGTCTCAACATTGTTTATGGTATTAATAGTCCAACGTTTCGGCCAACTCGGCCATCTTCAAGGACAATCTTAAATATAAATTCACACCTCACATCAAAATTTAAAAAAAAATGTTTTACAGGTTATTTTGCCCAGGTCATAATTCAAGTCGAAATAGCCCAATTTTTTAAAACCTTTATTAATTTTAAAACTTTAATTTTAGATTAAAGGTTTTTTTATCTAATAGTGGATAGTGTAGTTTTAATCTAAAATTAAAGTTTTAAAAATTAATAAAGGTTTTAAAAAATAGGGTGATTTTGATGACCTGGACAAAATAGTCTGTAAAACATTTTGTTTTTAAATTTTGATGTGAGGTGTGAATGCATATTTAAAATTGTCCTTCAGGATGGCGAATTTGGCCGAAACGTTGGACTATTGATACAACAAAGAATGTTTAGACTTAATTAGGATACCATTTTATTTATTTAATTGATAACTAACAGTCTCAAGAATTTTAATAAATTATTTAAATAATCTGTCTGAGATAAGAACGGATAATGAGGAAGTATGTAGGGGGTAGGAATTTATGGATCTTGTATCCTTGCTTCTTACTTTGTCACAAAGCAAGACATCTTTCAGGACCTCAATGATTCCTGTCGTCGATTTGCCCAGAACCAGATACCAAGCTTTCGCATTACCTGATAATCTTTTAGGCGTCTGAAAAGAAGATGGCCTCGAGATCTTCTCCTCTAGAAATATTATTAGGGTTCTATCAATGGGAAGAATTTCTACATCTCATTATATAACTAATATCAAATTAACTTGTATATATTTTTAATACAGTTGTAAATAAATCAATAAATAAATAAAGTTTACAGAAAGATAGGAGAAGTCATGATTTTATGACGGACCACTTTACGTTCAGTATTCCTATATAGGGAAAGGATATATATCCAATATGGAATTACGTAAATATTGTGTATCCAAATATATCATAATGAGCTTGAATTTGACTTAAATATTAGTTTTAATTTATGTAACTGAAACATGAAAAAGTAATATGTATGTAAATGTTTAATTTAACTAAATACAATAATTGATATCAAACT
>NW_027110526.1:1205160-1205570 GCF_000696795.3 Halyomorpha halys
GTGTTCCGGGTAACCTAAGTTAAAAAATTGAATTGGAGGGGGTGCCATATGTAGGCATTAGTAGCGCCCCATGTGGCCAACAGCCAAAACTCACCTCTTCCAGGGCTCTCTGTGGTGATAAAAAGCAACCTATGGAGAGAGACCTATTTTCCTTTGCCAGAAGCAGCAATTATTTTTTGTTCACTCATCAGGAAAATCTACCATGAGTGGAATTCCTAGAGTTATTCCCATAATCAGAGGAGAGAGAGGCATAGGAATGCAGAGGGAAGAAGGAAACATGGAGTAAGTCCACCTAGTTCAGTAGTTAACGTCTACATCATCATCAACCATCTCATTATATCTACAATTTTCTATAGCGCAGTCATTCAAAATTAATTAACCCCTTTAACCATAAACATTTCATATCGGCC
>NW_027110526.1:1206176-1206606 GCF_000696795.3 Halyomorpha halys
CACACCAAAATTATCTGAGCAGATGTAAACTTAGTTAAACTAACCTTGTGTTTTGGTAAATTTAATATAAATATATAACTCATTAGATTAATTATTTAGTATATGATTGTTTGAGAGTAGTTTATTTTATAGTTAACATACACAATTTTGATCGATTTTACCCAAAAAACAGCATTGGTTCAACATGTTGTTCAAAATACGCATAATTTTGATTTTGAAAATATCAAGGAGAGTCCTAACCTGTTGAAGGTAGGTTCTGTTATAAGTGAAAAAGAGGAGACAGTTTGTATAAAAGTGTTTTTAAATTTAAGATATAAAAAAAAAGTTATGTAAGGAAGTAATCAATTTAAAAACAAAAATGTTTTGAAGTTGTTATGATGTTATTTTGATATTTAATTTATTTTAAAGATGTGACATGGGCAATTAGCCT
>NW_027110526.1:1206656-1207366 GCF_000696795.3 Halyomorpha halys
ATCTTATTACATCAATTAAAAACAACTGAATAATAGATGGAATATGATAAAAATGGTACTATACCTATTTTTTACTAATCCACAACATTCCTCAAAATTTCGGCAAAATCGGGCAGGTCGTTATAAAATATGATTATGTATGCTTCTGCAAAAGTAGCAGACGAAATAAAATCGAAATAGGAACAAGTAATTACCAACTCTCACATTCACTGAATAATCCATCATCCATTAATTGTACAACGATTTGATTAATTATGATCAAATGCAAATTCGATTACAGAAAGATAGGGATCCATGTGTTCCGGGTAACCTAAATTAAAAAATTGAATTGGAGGGGCTGCCATATGTAGGCATTAGTAGCGCCCCATGTGGCCAACAGCCAAAACTCACCACCTCTAGCGCTCTCTGTGGTGATAAAGATCAACCTATACCTAGGGAGAGAGACATTTTCCTTTGCCAGAAGCAGCAATTATTTTTTGTTCACTCATCAGGAAAATCTACCATGAGTGGAATTCCTAGAGTTGTTCCCATAAGTAGAGGAGAGAGAGGCATAGGAATGCAGAGGGAAGAAGGAAACATGGAGTAAGTCCACCTAGTTCAGCAGTTAAGGTCTATATCATCATCAACCATCTCATTATATCTACAATTTTCTATAGCGCAGTCATTCAAAATTAATTAACCCCTTTAACCATAAACATTTCATATCGGCC
>NW_027110526.1:1207416-1207855 GCF_000696795.3 Halyomorpha halys
GAACATGAGGTCTCCACACCAAAATTATCTGAGCAGATGTAAACTTAGTTAAACTAACCTTATGCTTTGGTAAATTTAATATAAATATATAACTCTTAGATTAATTATTTAGTATATGGTTGTTTGAGAGTAGTTTATTTTATAGTTAACATACACAATTTTGATCGATTTTACCCACAAAAACAGCATTGTTTCAACATGTTGTTCAAATACGCATAATTTTGATTTTGAAAATATCAAGGTCATTCATAAAGAAAATAATATTTTTGGAGGAGAGTTATTAGAATCGATTTACATCTCAGAAAATATAAATTATACAGTAAATTTCAATTCAGATTCTTAGGGACTGAACCACCATTATTTTGAAATTTTGAGCAAAATAAATATTTAATTATTATAAAAAAGTTGGCAAATAGATAACTGTTCAAATCCTTAAATT
>NW_027110526.1:1207905-1209668 GCF_000696795.3 Halyomorpha halys
TTTATATAATAGAATTTTATTTTCATTCAATCATATTTCATTCTTCAATTATACAGTCCACTTAAAAATCCAACCAGCCAACCCAAAGTGAATGTCTGCCTGGCATTTAATTGAAGGCATGCTATATACACCTTCTTTTTTAAAACGTAAAATATGTGTGAAAATTATTGATTCAGAGGGTAAATCTCGTTTCCCTAAATGTGCAATATTTGATTCCGAATAAGTTAAATGAAATTAAATCACTTATCTACCTGGTCTCAAGTGAAATGTTTTACCTGAGTGCCGTTTGAGAATTTACTCTTTTGTGCAATATCTTCATTTTTTTCTATTTGACTCGATTGATTCAATATTTTAATTATAAATATAAATTATTGTGTAGATTGATGTAAAGGATAGGGCATTCTATAATTCAATAATGATAGTTTTGAAGAATTTTATTAATAATTTGTACCAGTAGTAGGCATATTGTTAGTTGTTATTTCAATCATAAGTTAATTGTATACATTTTTTTCCATAATCCTGACGTTAGTTTTTTAATGTAATCCTTCGTGACCTTCAGTCGTCACGTGGTCAGTATCTAAAAAATATAAAAATAATAATATGATAAATAATCTTATTACATCAATTAAAAACAACTGAATAATCAAGCTTAATAATAACAACACCACATCATCACAAATCTGTAAATAATGTGCTCATTACTGTTCTTAAGCCTTTTATATCTGGGTTCGTTTTGATCTTTAAGAGGCAAAACAAGAACATCATTAGCTCCCAAGCGCTTGATCAATAAATAAATATTGATAATATTTTTTAAAAAAATAATAAGAAATTAACAAAAACTATAAATTGACATTTTCATATTTCAGTTTTTAATAGTAGTTCAGAATTTCGACAACTATATTTATAATTTATTAAATCGACCCTGTACATAAATTTATAAATAAAAGCAAAATTCACCAGACTTAAACCATTTTTTTTTCATTAATTACCAAATCCATCAAACTCAAGAACTTTCGAACTTCAAGAGCTTTAGTTGGCGTCAGTTCTTTACAAAATTAACTTTTAATAGCCAATTAATTCAGAAACTGTCAATCTATAAAGTTTCTATGACGTGAGCATACGTGTAATTAACAAAAAAAAAAGAAAGAAGAAAATATCCCTCTTTTTCCTCGAGGATGAATACATCAAGATGAAACCTTTGATATCATAACTTATTGTTAAATTCATTAACTTTTTTACAAGCCGAAATTATTAGTGTTCTAAATATTTAATTTTTCACCTGCAACAACCACAACTGGTTTTCTATCAATTATCAATATTTCGACTTTTGGAATGCCATTATTTAAAAATTATAATCAGTGCATCAAATGTCGATAAGGTAAATTTTTATTGAAAAAATGAGTGTAAAAAATCAATTATCTACCTGGTCTCAAGTGAAATGTTTTACCTGAGTGCCGTTTGAGAATTTACCAATTTGTGCAATATCTCCATTTTTTTTTTCTATTTTACTCGTTTGATTTAATATTTTAATTATAAATACTAATTATTATGTAGATTGATGTAAAGGATAGGGCATTCTATAATTCAATAATGATAGTTTTGAAGGATTTTATTAATAATTTGTACCAGCAGTACGCATATTGTTAGTTGTTATTTCAATTATAAATTGTATAATCAAATGTAGATAAGGTAAATTTTTATTGAAAAAAGAGTGTATCATCTGTTTGACAATAATAAATTTAAATTTTGAAATAAATTTTGGT
>NW_027110526.1:1210961-1211332 GCF_000696795.3 Halyomorpha halys
CAAATTCAGATTTTAAATATAAATTATGGTCTATTTGGATTTCCAAACTAATTGTGTAAGTACCTAAATCAAATGCAATTTTTCAGTTTGTATACTCTAAAGGATGTTAATACATTTAAAAAAAAAAAGAAGGTAGTCTGAAGAATTTTGGTGAGAGTAATACGAACCTCTACTTCCCAAGTAAAAAATGAACCTATTTACAAAAAAAAAAAAAAAATAATCAAAATCCATTTTGTACATTCTTACATTTTTTAATGTAATATATTTTAATTCAACAGAATATTTTCTTATTTGCGCGCAATATACAAAATTAATTTCAATTTCTTATATTTTTACATCATGCATACTGTACAATTAAAAATAATATTTAG
>NW_027110527.1:0-1467 GCF_000696795.3 Halyomorpha halys
TATGTGTGTGTGTGTATTATTATTATTATTAAACATCATTGTAAAATTTGAAAAAAAAAAATTCAGATGGTAAGGTTCAAATTGTATTGAGATGATGAGGAATCTCCCTACTTTATTTATTTTTTGATCGATTTTTATTAATTTTATAATTAATACCTAATTACCTAGCTAAAATACGATCTTGTCATTTCCTCAAGTTCGTTCGTGAGACCCTGACCCAGATCGTTTTGGCGACCATGGAGATGGTAGCAATTCATCATCCCGCTCTGTAATCGGCCGATCTCAATTTGTAAAGTGGCCACGCCAACTGCGACCTCTAGGGAATGCGAGAAAGAGTCGCAAGGCCGCCTATAACTTACTCTGCTCGCAATTCCGAACCTAATCCTAAATAATCGACCTAGTTTTTTATGACTTTATTTATTTATTATAATTATTATTTTTTAATTGGGGCTCAACGTTCGTACACCAACTCAAGGCAAGGTGAACAATAGCTCCTACAGGTTAGCGACCTATTCCACTCACATTGAAGTCATTTTATAATCTGTAGATCCTCCTCGAAATAAAATTCATTCTGGTTCGGCTGGATTCAAAAATGCGTCACTTCTTACATCTATAGTACAATTCCGAGTTTCGGATCACATTAAAAAAAAATTGAAGCCAAAGATGGAGCGTGGACACGCCCTAAGAGCTCAGGTTTACCTTGAGGTTAATACGAATGTCCGCCATTGTGATCTAGCCTGAAATAGAAAATGGCGCCTCCTACTCCTCTGCCATGCAATCGAAGTTCATCATGAATCTCGCATTTTTGGTTTCATGTTTCCTTACCCATCCTAGATAAACTCTCCTTTATACTGTATCTCTTAGGATCTGTTCAATATTTATGTTTTCAATATAATCATAATATATCGTGTCATGATTTCAATATTATTTTGAAATCTGTCATGATTTGACAGATATTAAAAGAATGATAATCACTTTTGAGCCGCTTAAGAGCCCTCTTCAAATAGTTTTATTGAAAATCTTTTCTAGTTTACTTTACTGCAATTTAGTAGTATATTTCATGCCGTTTTTCAATTTTAGGTGCTTTTTAAACTTAACTTTTTAATCTTAAAGTCTCCTCTTCCCTTTTTAAGCTAATATTTCAAAAGTGATAAGGGACCGTCGCTCCCCTGGGGTCTTAGTGGGGCGGGTCCGCCTTCCTTTTTTTTTGTGTTATGATCTCTTCTGAATAATTTTTCCTGTATTGCTTCTAGTAATATATTTTCTCCATTTTTGCAAAGAATTCAACTATTGTCTTTATGAATCTTTATATTGCTTTTGAGGTGTACTTTAATCTCCATAAACATTACTAAGGACTTGAAGGACATCTCATGTATACATTCAGCGATATATAAAAAGCATCTATATATTTTATTTTCTGTTGTAATCTTTACTATATCCTCTTAAGTCACTAATACTATACGGTTT
>NW_027110528.1:0-1511 GCF_000696795.3 Halyomorpha halys
TTATTCACTTTGGCTATAATTTACCGTACAATTTATCTAAATGGGCCTTTTATTTGACAATTGACTAACTCTAATTTTAAAGAAGTATTTTTCGTGATATTTCTCGTCGCAATTAATTTATTCAATGTTGTCATGGATTTGCTATTGAAAACGCTAAAAATATTTTTATGGATTTACTCATCCTGTTAACTGAGAGCTCATACAGAGGTTAAATAAAATTTTAAAATAAATTATTTCTAAGTAAATATGTTAAAATTGTGTTATTAAGCTGGTAAAAACGAAAAAAAAACTGGACAGCTATAACTCACAAGACTTATTATTTATGGATTTCACCATTCTCTATTACCTTCTATGACTTTAAATGTTACATATTATTTTTTCTTATATCCTAATGGCTTCCTAACGGTGTATAATACGTCTATATTACTGTTCTTATTTCTGGAAATGTATATTCAACATTATTTTGAATTGAAATTAAATCTCGCTTGTTTCAGAAGATATTTCTTATTTTTTTTTTTATTATTTATTTATTGTAATTTACAACTGTACAAAATAATACAACAGGTAAATTTTCTTATTTTTAAAAATATATATTCACAATGCAAAAATTGTTTTTTCTTTCTCTCCTTAAAAGGTTATTATCAAATCCTTCCAAAATTTATATTTATAAATTTTTCATTCCATTTAGGTATATAAAAGTAAACATAATTGCAATAAGTTTGTTTTTGGGATATACTAGAATACTGTGTAATTTCAGTAATCCGAACTACGAGTAATTGCTGCAGGGAGGTGTTCGGATTGCTGAAAAGTTCGGATTAAAGAAAGTATTAGAAAAAATGGTGTAAGAAAAATAAAAAAATATGAATTCTATAAAATGGTTTTTATTTATGAATTATTTTTGAAAATTTTATTATTATTATTGGCGCGGCATATCGTATAGGACCAAGGCTTCGCGCAATGTAGTTAGGAAACACATCGCGCGTTTCCTGACGTTTTTCATAGGTTGGGTTCGTCACTCCCTCGCCTATTTTTTGTGAGTGCCACCCATTGGCTAACGGACCTCATAAATGCCAGGGGAAAGGTTGTGAGTGGTTTCGTATAATTTTATGCTTGTAAAAATGACGGATAGGGCCGGGCTCGAACTCACAACCTTTGAGTCGGTAGACAGACGCGTTGCCACGCTGCTACCGTCACCCCCTTGGAAATTTCACAGTTTTAAAAATATTTTTTTTATTTTTGACAGGTGCAATAAGTCGCTGGGCACAAGCCGTATTTTGGGCGGCTACACTTTTGTTTTCCTTTTACATCCCTAATATTCCTAAGTAATGATTTAATTTGTTAAAATTATAAGATTTCATTTACAAGAGAAAAAAAGCATAAATAAAGATAAAAAAATACTCTTTGTATGGATTTATTTAAAACATGATAAAACAAAAAAATTAATTATGAGAGATAGTTGACCGTGGATGATAAATGAGGAGAAGATGGTTGGGGGTGCGGTCAATGAAAAA
>NW_027110528.1:4498-5765 GCF_000696795.3 Halyomorpha halys
TCCAAATTGGTCTGATTACCGTAGTGTATACTAATTTTTTGTAGTGAATGGAAGTTTAGAGCGTTTGTCAAGTAAGTGTTGTAGCTATCGGAATCTAGGAGCAGTTTCTTGTCTTTTCAGTCTTGTGTGTAGATTCCAAGTAAGTCTCTTGTCAAGATGGAGTCTTAAGTATCGAATCTGTTCACGATTTAAGTTTAAAGTTAATTTCAATTATTTTATAGTGCTCATATTTTATAATTAGTTTACCCCTGCAAGAGCTCCTCCATTAGTTATGTTTCCTTCTTCTCCTTAAGTCGTCCGAAATATTGGCGATATCGTGCTCATTCGTATTCAAAATATAATATCATCAGGAAAGTTTTTTCATTTAAAACCATTATTAAAGCTGCATAATTTATATTGGAAGAAGATAGCTGACCGTATGAAGCAGATTGTAGGAAGATAGTGTGGCGGTCAATAAAGGTACTAAAATAGTAGAATAAAAACTATTGTGGTACCTTGTTGTTTGTTTGTTAGTTTTGAAAGGGCGTTTAACAGCCTGGTCATCAACGCCCGTTGGTTGTTGGCTTTGGTAAGGCCTAGTTGTTTTAGTCATAGCTTTGGTATGGTGTACTGATCCGCACCAATTATAATTAAATTTGTGGCAATTATAATTTGTTTAATAATCGTTACGATATTGGAAGGAATGGTGAAAAGCAGATGACTGATTGTTCTAATTTTAAAAATAAGACAAGTTAAATAGATAATTATAATAGTTAAAGCCTGGTTATTAAGTTAGTCTGATGGATGAATTTAATGACTTTTACAATTACAGATTCGTCGTTTCTCAACGCCATTGGAACATTTGTTGGTAACCCTAACTGGTCCAGAGTTGATGTGTAGTGACGACATTCTTCAAAAATGTGTTTGACGGTCAGATTGCTATTACATTTTGAACATTTTGGAGGGGCCTCTCCTGTTATGTCAGTCGGGTATGTCCTATTCTGAGTCGGGTTATCACTACCTATCATTGTGGTACCTTTACTGTCTGACTGCCACCCAGACTATCTTCTAATAATCTGCATAATTTACAATGAATATTTTTAAGTAATAAGTAATTATGTTAACCAACTGAAAAATATCAATTACGTTTTACAGTTTTGACCGGGGTTCACCCAGTCTCATAAAGTGGATATATTTAATTGGTTAAAAATCTGGCGGTCAAGCGTGATTCTTACCGAATCAACTCCTTGTACAACCGTTGGTTTAGTAAACGTAGTTCCTTACAAGG
>NW_027110529.1:0-1502 GCF_000696795.3 Halyomorpha halys
AAACCTTCGAATTCCTCTCGTATTCAATCATTACAATCCAAAATCCTCAATACTCCTTACTTTGTCACAAATAAAATCATACATAAAGACCTTAATGTTCCCTATGTAACCGATTTAGCCCGAACCAGATATCACTCCTTCCATTATAAACTCTCTAACCACTCAAACCCCCTAGTTTCTAATCTTGCATCCTTTTCCATTCCTGACAATCCTCCGAGGCGCCTGAAAAGAAGATGGCCACGAGACCAGGTAATGTAAAATGTCATTAGAGTGCTATCAATGGGTAGTTTCTCTACACGCCTGTAACACTCCAATTTAACTTAGATCATCTTCTTAAAAGCAAAATTTGAACGTTTCAGTGAGCGAATAAAAATTAAAATCCATTTCACGCTGCTCGAAAAACATAAAACATAAAAATTTTAATTTCAGTTTATTAGGTGTAATATTAGCATCATAACGATCCAGTTTGTGAATGGCTATTATTCATATTTTCTAAATTAGGAAATCATTTTATATTGCAATTTCATGCATATCTTCGATTAAGCTGTGAAACCTTGTAAGTCTGAAAAAAAGCAACAATAAAATCTGTACACTGTTTAATTTTTTTAAAATATCAACAAGTCATTTATGGGATGTTTTGTATCAATTATCGTATTTAATGATATAATAATTGTATGATTAATAACTTATATATTTTTTAAATTTTAATTGAGACGTCTCTAAAATCATTCTTTTTGATTTATATACAATATAAATTTGTTTCGGACTTAAGCGGTATCATAGGTTGAGCAACGATATTCTGTACAATTAAAAGAACATCTGTACATGAAAGAAATATCTAAAAATAAAACTAATTTGACATGATGTCGATTAAAATAATCTAGGTATAACATTTATTTAAAGATATTGTGAAGTGCGTGGGAGGCTACACTAGTAGTGCATGTAGAGCTGCATGGGGATCGATGCAGTGAGTCAGTGCATCCTGTCCATGGTCACCAAAGAGACGCATTAATATGTCATGTTGTGCACAACCCTTGTATATTCTCTCTTCTCTCAACTGGTTTACTGTCAATTTTAACTAGGTTTCACACAGTATTATAAAATAGTAATAATGAACAATGATTTGTACTTATTTTTATTTATCTTTGTGGAAACAAAAGTAATTTCAATTAAAGGGTTGATATAAGGGCACGTAAAGGAATCCCTTTTTAATCACGGCAAAAATTTAATATTATTTATTTTTAAACAATATATATATATATTGCATGTATGCAGCTTAAGAAGAACAACAATTAATTATTTCAGCTCAATAGGTGTTGTCGTTTTTGAGATTTACTGATCAAGTCTGTCGCTAATTATGTTTCTTTTTATCTAGGGATTAGTTTAAACTTTTATTTTATCCTTATTTCCTCATGCACATAGCTTGATTATTTTAATTTTATATATTGTTCTGTTCGTATACATATAGAAATTATATTTATTTATAAATTTCCACCATTTTA
>NW_027110530.1:0-743 GCF_000696795.3 Halyomorpha halys
AAAATCACAGTCAAATTATTTCTCTTTTACCACTAAATAAATAGTTACCAAGAAATAAATGTTTTGAGACTATAATTTGGATAGTGTTTTTGAATTATTTAGTAAAAAATCTTTTATGATATTAAGGTAGTAGGGTAATGAAGCCGGTTCTGGCCCACCTCAATGATCGTTTTTGGACTTTGGACCCTAGTCTCGACCCTACTTTAACCACTGGTCACGTGATCTTGGACTTTGGACCCCAGCCTCGATCCTACCTTCACCATTGGTCACGTGAACTTGGACTTTGGACTCTGGCCTCGAACCTACCTTAACCACTCACGTGATTGGTCACGTGATCATTAGGCAGCCAATCGGAGGCAAGTATTTCGTCACGTATAGGTAGACAAGAAATACACTTATTAATACTGCCGGCATATGTACATATATTTTCTTGTATATATTGTAATTTGTTTGTTTTTATTTGTTTTAGGAGATAAGAAAAAAAAACAAAAAAAAAAAAAAAAAACTTATTAATACTGAAACATTTTAATTTAGTTTTAACTAGGATAGCACGAACCCCCATTTTACGAATTACTTTTAGTTGGTGCATATTAAACATTTTTTTACATGAAAATATTTCTCTTCTTGTTTTCGTTGTGCCCTTGTTTTTACCATGAACTTGTTTAAAGTCGTACTTCACATTTCAACAAAGGTAATTTTCTCATAAATGTTCCTTTTTGTTATTTGTTTTGAATTTTGTACCA
>NW_027110530.1:2394-3322 GCF_000696795.3 Halyomorpha halys
AAAGTAATGTAACAGCAGGAACAGCACTAAATAAAGACTGCGTAGACTAAATAACAACTACGTAAATAGTTGTTAACTATTTTTTCTAACCGCACCCCTGACCGTCTTTTTCATAATTAAGAACAAAATAATTTAGTTCTCTATTTAAAACAAAATCGAATTTTAGGGTTTCCCGATATTGAATAAAAATTTTGTTCCTGCCAATAATAGAGCAGTTTCTTAAAGGATAACGAAGCCGTATTTCAATCGGGTAAGATATTGATATATCTTATATATTAAGATACATAAGATATATCTTATATATTAAAATTAAGATGCATCCCGATCGGACAGGATGCACCTATTTTTCTCCTTTATTTATTCCTAAAATTCTTTAATATTTAGTATTTATCAATTGTTTATTATTGATAAAAATGAGAACTTTTTTTTTCAAATAAACAACATTAAGCAGAGAATTTTGGAAATTCGGGGTTTAAGCCCTGTCAGACTATTTCAATGATGATAAGAACTATTTAGTATTAAAGACAACTCAATTTCATATTGATTCACTGAGTTTAATTAAAATCGTTGGATTCGTTTTCGAGAAAATTGAAAAAAATGTTAAAAGTCGATTTTATAAAGAAGCACTTACAGTTGGTCGATTTTATCGAAGTCTTATTTGTCACATTCTAATCATATATCCACTTTATATGTAATTTAAGTTTCGTACAACTTTTTGTTTTTGAGCTAGGTTGCTCACACACAGACCATTGCAATCTGGTTATTTGGACTCCAGATATCGAAATACTTCCCCTTACTATATATTACATATATAGGTAATTGAAAGTTTTTTTTGTTTTTTTTTAATAATTTATTTATTGATATTTACAACTGTATACATATATACACATCAAGTAAATTTGCTGTAAGTGATATTATGACATGATAA
>NW_027110531.1:0-1265 GCF_000696795.3 Halyomorpha halys
ATAAGTATGCTGTGTGAGATAGCAACCTAATGTATTTAGGCATCATGGATGAATAAATAAAGTATTTCTCTCTTGTTGTAGTTATAAATAAGTCTGAAAAAAGCTATAATTTGTTTCTATAATATGTGTATCAGCGTTTGACTGCATGCTTGTATTTAAATATAAAGAAGGTTAAAGTTTTCTCTAGTTGAAACATTTGTATAATTTATTTCATGACCAAAAAAAATTTCATAGAGATATCTAATCTGTGCCAAAAAATATAACAGAATGGACATTAGCATTCGAAGAAATGAAATAAGACCTTATTCAGTTTTTGGAAAAAATATTTTTATCTTATTTTTGTAATTTATATATTATGAATAATGCAGATAACAGTCGTTGATATGTTATCTCCTCTGACTGCTAACACAATAGTTGTAAGATTAAGCAGAGTTGTCGAGGTTTACGAATATAACAGTCCAGGTAAGCTGTGATAAGTGTGTTGACATAAGACTCAGAAAACAATTAGTTAATCGGTTTTGATCTCCAGAGAATCATCATGTATTAAAAGTATTATCGTGAATAGTAGTTAATTTATTTAGGATTATAGTAATGCTTTATATCCTGTATATATTGCAATTTCGTTAGTTCGAACATTTAAATTTTTTTTATTATCTTCTATAGTTATAGAAACCGGATTTTCGTGCTATAGCTTCTTTTGTCCCCTATCTTAAATTTCAGACAAAACTCCATAGAAAATTCGTATCATGGAAAATTCACCCTAATAACACAAATTTTATATTTCGCATTTGATATTTTTTTTAATTTTACACTTTTTCGAAAAAAATTTTGATTTGTATTTCACAAAAGTTAATGCTTAAACTAAACTTCTCACACTACACACGTGTGTGTATGCATGCCAACTTTTACTCGTTCTATCATCTTTTACTAATTTAGTTTATTGTTTCCTCCGAGACGCCTGAAAAGAAGATGGCCTCGTGACCTTATATTGTAAACTGTTTTTAGAGTTCTACTACTGGGAAGTTTCTCTACATCCTGTATCATATCATTATGTCATTATGATCAAATTTACTGGTTGTATTTTTTTATACAGTTGTAAATATCAATAAGTAAATAAAAAAAAATTGTTTATTGTTTAAAGTTGACACACCAGTAGTTTCAGGTAACTATGAAAAAGTCTCTCTAGAATAAGCTTGTTATGGAGAACGTTCAGTGCGATTCTTCCGGCTGACTTAGTTGTTAACTATGAGAATCTCGATTATTTT
>NW_027110532.1:0-24960 GCF_000696795.3 Halyomorpha halys
AACTAGCTATTGTGGGCAAGAGTTTGGAATTACAGGAACTATAACTAGCTATTGTGGGCCAAATATGCAATAAATAGTATTTAGAGGTCTTGATGTCTTCTTTATCTGCGACAGTTTACATTTGAAATACAAACATTGTGATGTTGATTCTTGCTTTTCATCCATTCTATCAAATGGAATATTGGCAATAAATCGTCTAGCTTAATTTTATTTTTTTAAAACGTGTCTAATTTGTTTTTATTTTACTATTGGAATCGGATTTAGACCTTCTATGTTTAGTGTAAGACGAATTTTGCCAATAAAATCTTTGCATTCCTCACAAACGTAACTAGAACCTTTTGTAATTAAGTAGATGTTTAGCATGGAAATACCTGGATCACACGTTTTCTCTACTTTTTTAAACATAATTCTAAACACGAGCAATGGCATATTATATAAAGATTTAGCTGATTTTTTTCAAGTTGAATCTGATCCTGAATTGGTCTTCCACGCTTCCTAACTACGTTTCGCGTGTTTTCACAGCTTCTCGTGTTCATCATAGTTGTTAAATAACTACTTTTTTTGACCCCTTAATAAGTATTAATTAAGTGAGATCTGGATTCTTTCGTTCGATTACGATAATTTCCTCTTTCTGCGGTTGTTCAGGAAGCAGTTTAACATTTGCTTACAAGTGCTACAGATCACGCGTATACCACGCCCCTAATCATAGGAATTTAAATTTCTCAATTTACAGTTTATTTAAGTTTCGAAAATAAAAGAATTACGTAGATAACATAAAAGGTCAAAGCTTTCTATTTATCAGCATATTATTAACTATAAGATATTTTACATTTACTTAGTTTTTTTTTTTTTAATTGCAGCAGCAAATTACTATATGTAAATGCGTAATTAATCTAATTGATTTATGATCTTTTTATAGATGTTAATTATTAGTTACGAACCTTAGTCTTGAGCATAGATATTTGTATGAATTATATGACAACGGTCTTTTCAGCAGGATAGATAAGTTGTTTTATTTTTCAAATTCTAGGAATGCAATTTTTGGAATCAGCATAGTGTTGATTACAAAAAGTTATATGATTGAATTAAGTTTTTAGAAAACATAATAAAATAACCATAAAGTAAAATAAAGAACCTGCACCAAGAAGAAATGTACAAAATTAGAAAAGGAAAACTCATTTTAGCATCGATCTAATATCAAATAGAATTCCGCATTCACATAAAATATATGGATGACAGCAGATCTTCAATATTATGATTTGGTGCTTGATTTCTTCAGAGTAGAAACTTGATTGTCCAAAGGTCATCAAATGATTTAACTACGTTTTATGCGCCTTACAGGAACGTGATCATTAAATACTGCTCTTCTATACACCTCTGCACGTAAGTCGAAAACTATGTTGGTCATGAGCCGGGAAGAAAAAAAGGCAGTTATCTCACCCCCATTTTTTTATTACTTTAATGAAAACTATCTATAATTACTAGTCAAAATTGATGAGTCTGCCAAGTATCCCTACCTATACTTGGATTGAAAAATGGCTGCTGTTTCAAAACCTTAAAAAAACATTGATTTTTTATTCGGAGCTCTAAATCTTAAAAACTACCAACAGCACTAGACAATTTAAGAGAACAATATTTAAAGAAGAGTAAATTTGTTGAAATATTAGCCTAAAAAGAGCTATTTACGTCCAATAGTTCTCGAGATATAGCTTTTTAAAAAGCAAAATTTCTTAAAAATCTAATAAAGATTAGTAGTTAGTTAATTTATTTTGAGAAATCTATATCTCAGGAACATTGTGACGTACAGATGTCTATTAACAGTCATATTAAAGCTATTTTAATGGACTATAAAAAAGTATATAACCTTTACCTTCGTAGGAATAATAGTTTTCATATTTGCTAAAATAAATTGATTTATAGTTGTTCAGACTATAAATTTGATTTATGAAAAACTTTTTTTCAGAAACCATTTGACGTACCGATGTCTGTCAGCGTTCAAATTAAAGCTAGTTAAATTTACTAAAATAGTCAATTATGTTTATCTTTGTAGAAGTAGTAGTTTTTATGATATTTGACAAAATAAACTCACAAAATGTTAATTTTTAGTTGTTCGTATAAAATGTTGGATTTTTGAACAAATATATCTCTAGATCCACAAGACGCACATATGTCTGCCAACACTCAAAATAAAGGAAATTTAACTTACTATAAAGTAGTTTATGACTCTTATCTTCGTAGGGGTAGTAGTTTTTATGATATTCACATATGAATATAAATTTGGTAAATGAAAATTTGTCCGAATAACTATAAATCAATTTATTTTATCCAATTTCATATAAACTACTACTTCTACAAAGACTAAACTATTTTATAGCTCATTAAACTAGCTTTGATTTGAGTGCTAATAGACATCTAATAGACATCGTACGTCAAATGGTTTTTGAGATATAAATTTTTCAAAATTAATTCACTAACTACTGATCGTTTAGTACGTCCCATAAAACATTTTTATGAAATATTGCTTTTTAAAAAGCTATATCTCGAAAACTATTTAACGTAAATAACTCTATTAGGGCTCATATTTTAGCAAATTTACTCTTCTTTTAATGACGTTCTCTTAGGTTTTCTTGTGTTGTTTCTACTTTGTAAGATATAGAGCTCCGAATGAAAAATTAGTTTTTTTATCGCTTTGAAACAGCCGCCATTTTTTGTTTCCCCTACCTATACTTGGCAGACTCTTGGTTATTTTGACTATTAATTATACAAAGTTTTCATTAAAGTAATCAAAATTGGGGTGAGATAACTGCCTTTTTTCTCCTCTTGGGCTCTTGTACTATGATATTTTTTAGTTCTTTTTCATCAGATTTATGATTCTTATTATTAGTATTATTTTTTAAAAAATAATAACTTATATACTTTTGAGCTATTCGAAGGGGAATGGTTACCTTTTCTATTTAAGATCTTAAAATCAATCGACAAATATTTTAAATAAATGATAATTTAATGAAATTATATTGTATGAATCACGGACAACATTCGAATTTTGAAATTATACTATCATTATATATTATATCGTATGTTATTCTATTTTGTACAATAAATACACAATTGAATAAATATGTATCTTATTACTGGAGTATGTACTCAAGGACAACTTAATAATAATAATAATAAATAACAACCTAATAATAAAATAGGATATATCCAAGACGTTCGAAAGGGTATAAAAAAAAAAGGCAATCCGAAGTATTTATAAGAGCCGATTAAGTTTAATTTATTATTTAACAATTAATGCCAAACCACCTGACCTTTATAAGGATATAGACTTGGTCAAGTAAGACAACTTCGATGGGCCTTGCACGCCGCACGTATGGATGATCCGGCGATACCCAGGAAAATGCTGTCCGGAAAGATGCACGAAATGTAAGATTGGAGGACTCTGTGCCATCGGACGTACGGGATCTACTGGAAGTCCAAAACTGGAGAGCTGCTGCAGTTGATCGAATTGACTGGCCAAAGCTTTCGGAGGAGGCCCAGTCTCGGTGACGGGATGTCGCGCCATCTATGTATGTATGCATTGTGATTAAGTTTAATTTATCATTTAGTATATTTCAAATGACATTTGGTAATGTTTGTTAGATATTTTCATATTTTTAAGTTCATGGAAATTATTTATCCTTATGCAATATACGGAACACATAAATGTTAATATATTTTTCATTTAAAATCAATCAAATTAAATCTATACCGCTACAACGCATGAATGGTCAGGGGGCAATACTTGGTTGCTAGATCTACGGCTGTGCAAGGATGTAAATTGATCAGAATCGCACTAATAAATGTTTTATAATTACATTTATTTATTTAATTAACAATTGGTAAAAAACAATCATTATAAACAGTACTAGATAAAATTGTTATAATAACTTTGTAATAAATATTAATAGATATTAAAATTGCAAATTAATTCTTGAAATATTATTTTTTACAAGATTATAGTTTAAATTACAGTTAGGGCAGCAGAATTATCTAGGATCCCATATCCACAATAATATATTTTCATATAAAGTTACAGATTGAGACTCTGTGGATATATCCAAGACGTTTGCAAGGGTATAAAAGAAGAAAAAGTATCTATAAGAGGTGATTAAACATAGTGAAGATATGCAATAACATAACAGAAATGTTCACGACAAAGCAAAGTATCGTATTTGGAAGCAGTCTTAGTCCTCTGCCATTTACGATATTACTGGACAAACAGCTCTAAAATGAACAAAACAAGAGATCCTATCAATTTGTTATGAAATTTTCTTTACTTGTAGGTACTACCAGGACCTTGTTTCATAATAAAGTATAAACTAATAATCTTCTATTGACGAAAGTCAAAGTCAGAGTGTACTCTGACTTTGACTTCCGTCAAAAAAGCCCTGACGAAGCCCTGCAACGTGGGGCGAAACGTTGGCTCAAATAAAAATAGTACACCAATTTACTATTTGAGTTTTATTTGACCGCACCCGGACCAAATTCCGTTTATAAATCTTGTAGTTTGCATTTGCTACAATTTCATTGAATTACACAATTTTGCCTGATAATTTTTAAACTCATGTAATATCATACATGACTGATAGTCGTCCCGATCACGAAACAAAATGTATTAGTGCTTGTACTTTATAGTTTGTGCAAATATTTATACTATTTATGGAATAATACTATTGGCTTTTATTATGATACAGTCCCCAGACTGTAGAATAGGGTATGATTAAGAAAGAGAGATAAATTATTGTTTTTGACAAAACCTTCACCAGACGGATTTATTTATTCTCTAAAGGTTATGAGGTTTGATTTTCCAGTTGTATATCGTTATTTGATAATCTATTTTCATTCAAAAATAGCTTACTAAGGATAAAAATATCCAATATGCATTGGCTGATGTTGATGAAAACTGTTGAATCGAGCTGATAATTGTTAGTTCCCGAGCGTTGACCTATCAGCCAGAATCAAAACCTGATCTTTTTTGTTTGGGTTTTTTTTTTTGGTTTGGGGCAAATTTCCTTCATTAGTAGATTATGTTGTATAACTGATTTGTATGTCAGGGCTGGGATTACTCATTGCAGGCAGGAAGCTTCTTGCTTTTGTGAATATCTACTCATTGTTTTATTTTTTGTTTCTTTTCTATCTAATAAATATTATTTTATTTATACGAATATTATTTTTTTTAAATAATGGCAAGATAAAAAATAATATATTTAAAAAAATAGAAAATTAACTTTTTTTTAATGTTCGTTTTAAACTGTTTTATCCAATTCTTAATTATCTTATTACTTTTGGAATTATGTTATTTCATTCAGCAAACAGTTCATACTGCCCCATGATTTTATTTTAAATGTATTCATTGAAATTTCAGTCAAAACTTTTTACTAATTAATTTCTAAAATACTAATATTAACAACAATAATAACACTTATAATATTATTTAACTGGAAGATTGTTAGTTGAGCGTACGTGATGATTGAAGGACGATAGTCGGTTCCGTTGATTAATCCATAAAAAAATTATTTATTATATAATAAATAGTATATCTGCTATTTTTTCACAAACTATGTTCCTACAATAATATTATTTACATAACTTTCATTTTATACGAGCTCATTGGGTTACCATCGTTTAAATCTTGCTCCTAACTTCAGCGTTGACGTACCATTGTATTCGCTCATGCTGTGACTGAGGGAATATTTAAATCTGTTTATCCTTTGTTGGTTAGTGAAGTCCCTGTTGACGATCATCATTTCTGATCTAACGGGATGCATAAAATTTAAAAAAAAAATTATATATAATGGGTCTGTTAGAGCCCCTTGAGCATTCCCAGCGATAGTAGATTCTACATGTCTTTTTTAATGCCCTAAATTGAGCTGTGTTCATTTTTAAAATATATTTTTCTGTTGGAGTTCTTGGTCCATTGACATCCCAAGATATTTGGCTATTTAGTGCAGGAGGTCATCTTGATATTCATCATAGTCGGTAGATGGTATATTTTCTTATTAGTACAATCAACACGCATCGATTTCGTTTCATGCTTTTTAGAACATAAAGAATATTGTACCTAGCACTCCTCCCTGTGGGACACTGGCGTATAACTCATGAAGAATTTATATCTTCTGGTTCCAAACTTAAATTAAATCTGTATTTATTAAACCAATATAGTATTATTTAGAATTTTGTTATTAAAAATGTTAGGTATTAGATTTTAGGTTTCATATGACTGAATTTATCATTCGAGGTGTAGATAAGAAATTATTTGAAGAAATTTGTATTACTGTGTTGTATTGGCAATTAATTTTGTTTATATACATATGCAAATATTATTAAAAAATACTATATAAATAGTTAGTATGTAAAATATGAAGTAACAGCTTATTCAGCCAACAATGTTTAGTATACCTGTATTAGAAAATCAGACACCAAAAATTTACAACTCGTCATTAATGGGTAGTTTTATTTTTTAATACCGAAATTTATTACTTTTACTTCCTCAGCTATTAAAAATATTTAAGGTAGTATAATAATTGCTAAAAAATATCTTTTCAGTATCATACTTTGTTATCCACGTTTAAGGGTTTTTGTCACAAAAAATCATTTTAAATAGGTTTTTATGAAACTTTATTTCTTGACTACCTTCTGATGAATATTCATAAGTTCATTTAATAGAACTGGAATTGAGGAGTAGAGCTGAGTCATTCAATTATAAAAAGTATGTTAAAGAATAATCAATTGAAATTTATTCGTATGTTTTAGAATTTAACTTCAGTTGTTAATAAATTGAATGGAGTTAAAATAGATTATAAAATTAATGAGCTATTAAATTATTAATAGGAAGCATGTTTTTGAATGATAATTATTGATAGACAACAAGTTGTGATAATTATAGAAAGTATTATACACAGTTGATTGTAAAAATGCGTATTCAGAGCATAAAATTAAATTATCAGTGCCACGACAGCACAATCTGAATAGGAACGGTAGTGAATGAACTACGACGCAATACAAACAAAGCTTGCGGTTGGCAAATATATTCGGCTTGCTCACTACAAATCACTTCTGGGCACTCTTCCTTCACTATACACCATGTTCAAGACTCAATCTATATCCCAATTTTTTCTATAGCGTTTATAAAAGCTCGAATTAAACTTGGTAGGTATCAGTTAAAGCGAATGAAGGTGACCTTATAAACTCTTCCATAGTTCTTTTCCACGATTAACTCTGGAATTTCCAATGGAATGAGGCATTTTAAATAGTCTCAAAGTAGATTTAATTCTAAAAATTTCATATCGTTGATTTTTCCATTTCGATACGTTTTGAAGGCGTGTATCGCAAGAAACTGATATCGAATGATCATTTGAGAATCCATTTTCTCGTAAGTGTGTGTACTGATAATTTGAATATCCTCGGACGGTTGATAAAACTCAAATGCCTCTGATTATCATTACTTATTCTGAAAGTATTTTATTTTTTACGTGTCTTAGTGTTTCGGGCCGTTTACCCGTCGGTGTTTGCCGTCTCTAATAATTTACGTCTTCAGGACGCTGACGGAAAAATTTATTAATATAAAATCATTTTTGAAGTGAATCGTTAATTTTAGAAAAGTAATAAGTACAAAATCTTGAAAAAATGGTTGGTATCAATAAGTTTTCTGCACCCTGAATATTTACAGCTTTATTGATGATAAGTAATTAATATAAGTACACTTAAGAAGGTAACACATGAATATAAATTAAAAGATAAGATACATGAATATAAATGAAACAGGAAGGAATAATAATTCTATTGAAATGCATACTTATACAAATTATACTACTAATAACAAAACTATTATTAATTATATATATTTTTGTCACTTTATTGGTCAGTTCAAAACTGGCAGGTATATATCGACGACCAACTTGTGAAATTACATCAACTGTTTGTCTCAGTTCTTATTAATTAATTTTGTTTATATTTTTTTATTTTCATTCCAATTCATTTAATTACTCTTATGATAATGTTTGAAATATTTTGATTGATTTATTTATCCAATTGAAAAAAGAGAAGTAATTTCTTGGCAAAAATATTACTTATAATCAACTACAACAGAAAAACGATTCGATGAAAGATACATAACTAATTAGGAATTATAGTGAAGGTTAAACCTTTCTAATCAACTTTTCAATATTTGGCATTCATTTTTAATGTCTCTTTATTTCCTCTTTCTATAGTCTTAAATATCGTAACTAAATTTTGAAAGTACCGTACTGTAAGGAACCCACTTTTGATTTGCATCAGATTTCAGATTTTTTTATTCAGATTTTCTGCATTTAGGAATCAGAAAAGTCTAAAAAAACATATACCTCAATTGTCGTAAGGTATGAATGAAAGAAGCTGCTTGTTTTTATCAGTGTTTACTTTTATTTTTCAAAAAATTGAGAAAAGTTTATCTGTTTGTTGGGAAATTTTCCTCCGCGTTCTAACATTAATTATAAACATCTAGGATTCCACAGCTGGTGCAATATAAGGCTCTCAGAATCGAAGGAAAAAACTATTATAAAAATACTACAGTAAAATTTTAAAAAATAATGATATTTTTTTTTAGTAGTCAATGAAAAAGACAACAATTATATATTTTTTTTACAATAACATTTTCTCTTGAAATTAAAAAAAAAAAAATAATAATAAGAAATAAATCATGACAGAAATTTTTATTCTATTTGAATAAAGGCAATAGTAAATTCTAATTCGATTTATATTTAATTTATTTTTTTTAAATTATTTGTAATCAATTTGAGATTACAAATGGTGACAGATTTACCGGAGCCACAATTTCTGGTGCTAAGATTATCTATCCGCATCATATTTCCAGTAATCTTGACCGAGATATGAATAAATAATCAAATTTATTGGAAAATGGAAGGAAAATTATGAAAAGTACTAGAAAACCGAGGATTATTTGTCAACTTAACTCAGCAACCACCCACTGAAAGATAATGAGCATAATGCAACCATCTTTTCCTCTTTCCTTTTCTGCTTATCGTTCCCAAAACTACCACTTTTAAGACACACTCGGTAATAGGAAACGTTTAAATGTTTAATGTTATCTCTTAAGGAACAAATTAATCCAGGGATTAAAACAATCAAGATCAATTTGCCATTTATAACGCCTACAAATTAAGGGGGGCCGCCAAGGCTTCGATGGTTGGATGGTGTTGAAGAGGATTCGAGGATCCTGCTCGGAGTGAGGAATTGGAGAACAGCTGCAAGTAACAGATTAAACTGGTGGAAGCTGCTTGAGGAGGACAGGACTCAGTAATGGGTTGTCACGCCAATTGATGATGAAAGTATTCATCAATAAAGCAACTATTTCAAAAGTGACATAGGACCGTCGCTCACTGGGGATCTTAGTGGGGTTGGTCCGGCCGGGAAAAATGGCCTTTTTTGTGTTATGATGTCTTCTTGTGAGATTGTGACATGTCTTACATCGATCAACCTACTCGCTATAAATGTCTGTTCGAAAAGTCAGATAAAATAAACTCTCAGAGGTTTTACTAATCAAATCTTAGAAATAAAATGTTCTTCTTTGTTTATTTATTGAAATTTACAAAATATCATAAATATATGAAATGTATGAATTTAAAACATATGATCTTGATTTAACTTTCCGTTGGTAGCATTTTAATGACTATTATATAAATTAGAAGGTCCCTTGGCCATTTTCATTTCACCTCGGAGAGTTATAAGGAATATATTGGAATGGGTGCTTAGGAGCTAGTCGATTTGTCTAGATACGAAATGGGGCATATCAATTTCAGGACACATTTGCAAAAAAGTCTTAAATTTGAAGTCTTAGTTGATAATTTTGTCATTAAATGAACAGGATTGAGGATTCTTTGATTCTTAAGGATCGAATGCAGGAGGAATCTTCTGATGTTTTAGCGGAGAATCTAATTCCGTAAGTCCACATCGGTGCAGTATTGGTAATTCATATGAGCTCTGGTAGTAAAATGGAAGTTTCGGGCGTTTTTGAAGAAAGTTTTGAAGTAATCAGAATCCATAGTTTCTTATCATTTCATTATTGTATGTGGATTACAATCAAGTAACAGTTAAAGTTTCAATAAAACTTCTTGAAGACTTAGCAAATTGTGCTGTAGCACAATTATAGCTAGGAGATCTGGAAATATATTACCGAAAATGGCAAATTAACTTTATCTGTGCCATGACTTGTTCTTGTGAAAAAAAAAGTGATCCGTTTTACGTCTCCCCTTTCTAGTCTACTTGTAGTGATGAAATATCGAAGTATTTTTAAAACAGTATGTTTGATAATTATACAAAGTTATATAAATCAATTGTTTATTGAGAATTTCAGTTATTTGGATACTGAAATTTTAATTCATATAAAACGTTAGGATATATATATTTTTTGCAACGGAACGGAACAGCATACTGTAGGAAATCATATTTTTTTTTTTTATAATTCAAATTTAGGTACCACAAATACTAATGGTCCCACATTTCAAAATAGATATTTTCATATTTCATATAGGGTGCTCAGGGCTTTCAATATCAATGATCATGTATATCAATGATTGCTCAGAAAAGTGAAAAATGTCTGTGTTTTAGATCCAAAATTATACAGTTTAAAAATAAATTATACATATTAAAATAAATGAAAAATAAAACTTAAAATACGTTAAGTTTGGTCATATTAATTAACGAGATATTTTCATTATATCCATCATGTTTTTCAGTTGACATTTGAGAGATTATTTCTCATGGGTTTTCATATTCCTAAGGACTCTGAACTAGTTGTTAATATTATCATAAATGATTCATTTGGATAGGTCTTTAGGTCTTTAGACAGGATCAGATCACTACTTAATGATATTTCTTTTAAAAGCCACTCTTTTATGGAGCTTAAATTTAAAATGAATGAGTATTTCCTTATTTTATTAGAATTTTGAAATAAAATATAAATAAATAAACGCATCTAATAGTAGTTGTATTCTTTGATCATTCCGATGGATTGAGCCTGCACTACCACCCCTGGCCACCAAGTGACAAGACACAGAACGACAGAAGGTGAAAGTGCCCCAGGGAATGTTTGAGATCAAACAAGCATTGGAGGGACTGTAAATCCCTCAGCTACCTCAATACCAAGTTGGGTAATTCATTAGGAGCCGAGATAAGTGCCATGCGAAGAACATACTCTCGCTGAAATAACAAATCCTTAAGTAGAACGCCTCTTACTTGGTTTTATGCTCCCCGATCTCCCTATTTTAGTAAACTATAATTTTTATACTAAGTGACAAATTTTTGAAACTCAGTTATTCACTTGGTGTAGTGAGCTGATTGTTTATGAGACCCTAAAAATCTCTTCAATTAATGCTGCTAATTCTAGTAATTATCTCTTTTTTTGTCAGGATTGAGCTGCGTACCTCTAAACATTATCCAAAAACAGAGTACCATAGAAAAAAAAATAAAAAATGGAATTTATGCAATTACTTTTTATTTTAATATGCTTAAGACATAAAGTTACTTACCTGCTTAGTTTATAGCATTAATTTCCGATATCTCTGTTAATCCACACCAGCTTGATCATTTTAATATTTTATTGATTTTTACATATTATTTGAGATTAAAAGGAAGCGAATTTCTTTTTCTCTGACCAATTAAAAATGGCAGCTACGCTTCTTCTAAACAGGGCAATTTTAGTTAATTCAAGCGTTTGCGGTTTCACAGGTTGTTTAAAAATCGGATTGATATATTCTTATCAGGAGGATTGAAAAAGATCGCATAAATTAATATATGCTTCTTATATTGAAAAATAAGGAACAAGTATGATTTTAAAAGTAGGGTTTAAAACAAAAAAAACCTTTTTTTTTTTACAACAAATTTATCCCAACTGTTACAATCATGAAAATTCGCCTTAAATTTACCGTTTGACAAACACTCTAAACTTCCCATTCACTACAAAAAATTTGTATACACTACGAAAATTTGGACATATGGAATTGAACTCTGGGGCTCTACCAAACCATCAAATTCCTTCCGTATCCAAACCTTACAATCCAAATCCTACGTAAAATCCTTGATGCTCCTTATTACGTTACAAATAAACTCATCCACAAAAAGACCTTAACATCTCATTCGTTGGAGATTTGGCCCATAACAGATATACGTCTTTTCATTCCAAACTCCTTACCCATCCTAACCCATTAGTTCTTAATATCTCATCCTTAACAATCCCTGATAATCCTCCGAGGCGTCTGAAAAGAAGATGGCCACGGGACCTTCTAATTTAAAGTAATGCTTGAAGTACCACCAACGGGTGGTTCCTTCCCAAGATTTTCATGTGTAAATAAAGCATCCCACAGTTTTACTTATTGTATTTATTATTTGTACAGTTGTAAATTATATTAAATAAATAAAATTTACCGTTAAGAAAACAAATAAAAACCATTAATTTATTGTAAGTAGACTGTTTTAATTTTTACTATTATTCAGGCTAATACCTACCTAATAAACTACCTCAAACAGTCTTATCTTATATAAACTAATAATCAGTTTGTTTTACAAACTCATATTTAGAGAGCAGCTTACGGTATCCCTCTCTTTTTAACAATTTTAGAATACATTATCATACTACATTGGTGCTATATTTAATTACATTTTTTTATATTTGTCCTGCAAATAATCAATCCAAAATCATAACTTCTTATTTTCTTTCTATTCATACTCTGTTACTACTAAAAGTTTTTGAAATATAATTATTCATACATTTCGCCCATCATAATTTTTTCAAATGCTCTTATTTATTATTTTCTATTAATTTTTTTAATATGAAGAAACAATAAACAACTTACCTCGTTGAGTTATAAGTAGGAGGCTATTAGTAGGTCAACCAATAAAAATATTATGCATCCTAAATGTATTCTTAGATTTTTAGAACATCTTAAAATTTGGTATTTTTTAACTACTTTAAATTATAAGGTTTAACATTGCCAATGAGACTTGAGTTAAAAATCAGAATTTACCCAAAATCATAGTGCTTTTAGAAAGGTTGGTAGAAAAAATAAATATAAATCTTACTTATTAAATAAATCAATTTTATATCCAAATCCGTCTCAACACTTTATTTTTTCATTAGTCCAACGTTTCGGCCTTTCTAGCCATCTTCAGGGACATCTAAATATTTAACAGCTTATATTATATCTTCATTTTTAAACATTTACAACAACATCATTATTCACTATATAATATAACATACCTTCAATACAAAAATCCTTCTCACATTAATTTATAATTTCTATTGCAGGCTATTCTGCCTAGGTCATTTTCTTTTTTATAAAATTGGATATAAAATTGATTTATTTAATAAATATTACCTTGTCTCAAAAAATGTTGAAATAATATAAATAAATCTTACTTGTTTATTTGCTTTATTGAAGTTTAACCATTATTTTAAGTGTGATTTTTTTCCCTTACCCTCCAAAAATACCGTTACATACACATGTAAAATACGTATAGGATTAATATGCGTAGGATGCAAGGTTAGAAACTAGTGGGTTTGGGCGGTTAGGGAGTTTATAATGGAAGGAATGATATCTAGTTGGGGGCTAGATCGGTTCCATAGAGAACATTAAGGTCTTTATGATTGTATTTGTGACAAAGTAAGGAGCATTGAGGATTTTACGAAGGATTTTGGACTGTAAAGATTGGATAAGAGAGGGATTCGAAGATTTAGTGGAGCCCCAAAGCTCAACTCCATATGTCCAGATTGGCCTTATTACAGTCATGTAGATCAGTCTTTTGTTATAAGTTCGAAGTTTAGACCGTTTGTCTAGTAAGTGCTGTAATAGTCGATATCAACGTCTTTCCTGTCTTTTCAGTCTTGTGTGAGGATTCCAGGTTAATCGTTTGTCTAGATGTAGTCCAAGGTAGAGGATCAGTTCGACAGGGGTAAGAGTAACATTATCAAAGGAAACTGTAGAGCAGTCGGTAGGTTTACGACGAATGGTAAAAGTGATTTGATGGGATTTGTTGGAATTTATCTTAATCCTCCAATTAACATTATTTTAAAAATAAAATCTGTGTTAGGAGAAAAAAAAATAGTGTAAAAATAGGCCGGCGAGAAATGAGACAAAACAATACTTAAATTATTATTATAAGGATTATGTTGAAAGGTCAATTCTCAAAATACGGGCTATTAATATCTGTCTTATCCTAGTATTTAATTATGTATGTGCAGTTACTGTTTGCTGCTATCCGTTCACAATTTTTTTTTGACCGAATAAATATTATTTTTTGCGGTGATTAAATCTGTTATAAATATCTTTTTATACATATAAAGGGGATTCACAACTTTTATAAATAAAAACCAAGGCCCAAAAAGGAATGATGTTTTAATGACAAGAATATTTTATGATAGAGACTACTGAATACTATAAATATAATAAAGAAACAAGCTTAAAATGCAATTTTTAAAAATCCTTTATTACAAAAACTGAAACAGACATTACAAATAAAAATATAATGTAGTTATTGAACTATCTCATATTTACAATTTTTAAATACGCTTCAGGAGTTTTTTATCAATAGATAATATTTTTTTTTTTAATTATTTAAAGGAAGAGAAAATGGGAGCATCTCGTATAGATAAGTTGAACCTATTTGACAAGGAAAATATTTAATTTTTAATGAACTGAATAAGTTTTAACTGCAGAATTTGAATTTATCAAAGGAACCTTTACATTTGAGAAGCGGGTATATTAACTTTTGATAAAAAAAACTCCTCTCTTCTATACAAACATTACTACGCTCTAATATTTATGATTGATGTTAATCATATATATTAATAATATAATAAATGTATTGTGAAGTTTTGGGTATTTTTTCCTATATAAACTAAGTCAATGTTAATAATTATAATAACACTTCTACGTTGCTGGAAAATAATAAATATCACTTCACAACATTATATCTTTAAACGATTTACATTTTTTTCAAAAGTAGAGTTGCTTTATAACTGATCTATAAATTAATAAAAATGAGATAAAAGTTTCATAATGTGAATTATTATATTAGAAGAATGCGTTTCGAATATCTATTGAAAAGTTTTAAAATTGAGGAATACTCTATCAAAATTTTATACAAATTTTGATCAAAAGTTTAGTTATTTATAGAAATATACTTTTGAAAAACGTTTATTGGGCGTTTCAGTTCAAAGTTATATTCAACATGCTGATTTTTATCAACTATTTGACAGGCGTAAATTTAGTTTTTGAAATAAACTCAATAAATTAATAAGTTTTAGATAAAGAATTTTATTTTTTATTTCATTGTTTAGAAATGAATATTAACATTTGATAGAATGCTCCTCAATTACTAACAGCTTTTGTGCTTAGATTTAAAAACATTAAATATATCTAAGTATAAATTACATTACGAATTAATTTCAAAATTACTTAACTATATTTTGTGTATGGCAACTAAGACAAATCATTCAAGGTCAGTTTTCTTAAGTTTTTTTTGTTGATTAAAGAGAAAGGGGTCAGTTCAAGGCAAATAGGTTTGTAGGACAATTTCCGTTTAGTGGTTATTTTTTAAAGAATATTACGATAGATTTATTTTTGAATTCCTGATATCAATTTCATCTTATAATTATTTGTATATTTACTTATTCATTCACTAACTATTAGTTATTATATTTATAAATTATCGATTATGTACACTTTACAATCGTTATCATACTGATGCCGTAAAATCAATTCTTGATGTTATAGCTCTCGGTTTTTGCAACTGTAACTGAAGCAACGTTAGTATTTACAAAGTACATCCTTGCTCTCCGCATGGAAATATATGTCCAGAGCATATAGATATAAAAGGCAGTCAGTATGATGAACAGTAATTGCTATATTGGCGGAGATGGGACCAACTTCTTATCTTCTTCGACATCCTCAACTTCAAGAGGTGACGAAGTTGTTGTTGCCGAAAGTTCTTCTGCCATAGTTGGTGGAGTTTGCAGAACTACTTCTGGTTGGCCGAAGGTAGGCAGTTCTTCAAATACGGTATTATTGGTCGTGAAGTTGGTAGGTGTTGTAGCCAATGTTTCTTGTTCATTGGTGGTTGGGGGAGGGCATGATGGTGGTTGTGGTGATGTATTCGAACGTTCAACTCTTTCTGCAGGATTTGGAGATGTAGAAAGAGAAGGTTGTGTTGATTGTTTAATTGAGTTTTGACCATCGGATAGATTGGATGGGGTTGTTGCCGTTGATTTATTAGGTTTTGGACTCTCAGATAGATTTGATGGTGTTGTAGTTGGTTTTTCAGGGTTTGACCTCTCGGGTAGATTGGATGGTTTTGGTATAGTTGGTTTCAGAATCGTGGGTTGCTGAGATTGCTCTTGCTGTTCGTTCGGTGTTATGGTATGGTTTATAGCTCTGATCCGATGACTAACTCTTTTTCCTGAGAGGAAAGCAGACAAGTCGGCTTCAAGAACCCAGGTTCTCCCAGTATCTCCAACGGCATGAAGAGGATCACCTAAACCTCCTGCATCTCTCTGCCGGAAGGTTTTTCTACTCAAATCTCTTTGTGTGTTCCATGCATATAACCTCTGAGACCCAGATACTCGGAACAAGATGTTCCTGCCTTCTCTCCCGATAAGAATTACTCCTGGAGGCTTGGAACCTACTTTCCGGACTAGTCCTCTTCCGTCCCTCGTGTTCATGACGTACATATCGGGACTCTTGTAGAAGGTGAAGTAGAGGTTGCTCGGTGGAACTAAAGCTAAGTAGAGGACATCCGATGGATGGGACACTGCTCTGGGCAGTAGCAGCCTTCTACCGCGCCCTGTGGCCACGTCCCACACCGCGATACACCTCGATGGACCATCACTGATGTACAGTCTTTCAGGTCCTGCCAGCGACTCTTCCACCTCCAGAAACTGAGCACGCCCTCTAACAAGGCCGTCCAAGGGAAGGGTTTGTTTTATCTGAAACATGAGAAAGTAACAATCACCATTATTCATAATGTATTTAGAGCATGATAAAATATTAAAATAAACATATCAAAATTATGCCAATCTCTGTAAATATAGTGTATCTGAATTTAAAACATCGATTCTCGGAAGAAGTTTAAAAGACATTTGAAACTTTGATGACTTGAGCTTCAAATGTTTTCAACAAGTCCACCCGCCTTGAAGATAAGTCCCTAGCTGAAAGAATGAGTAAACAGCTCCTATCAACAAAACAGTCCTATCAACAAAACTGAGATAAATGTTGTAAGAAACCATTTATAATGGTCCATATAAAATAAGCATAGTTAATCTTTTATTGTTAATAATATTAGCCAAAACGAACCATATAAAGGAACAAACATAAAGCGAAAAAATATAAATTATATATTATTCTATTGAGAACTACGCTATAAAGAAATAACAACCTGTATAAGAACCTGATAATAAGAACCTGAATCGCACACTCAATGATGCTTTGCCATAGATTCAAGAGAATATTCATAGATATAAACTTAAAGGTGGAACTTCATAACATGCCAATTTGATTATTAAGTGTTGAATATGTTTCTACTATGTGAATCGTTGAACCCTAAGTTAGGGTATTCCCCTTCGAAAAAAGAAGAATTGTTTTATCACCGCTGGCTGTTGCAGAGCTGTAGTAATGGACGTGCCCTCATGATGGTTCTGCTATAAACAGTGAGGCCGAGTTAAAACACGTTCTCTGAGCAATGACTTTAGCTCATTTTTCTGTTGCTTTCCTTTCTACGGGTTAGTTTTAAATAACACAAAAACATAGTTTTAATAATCGCAACTTAGAATCTACTTCTTAAATTTCAAAAATATACCCATTATGGTATTGTTTGTTAATTCTTCTATAGAAAAATGAAAAAAAAAAATCTTAATTTGCTTCCAATTTAGTATTTTAAAAGTAATAAAATTATGAAGAAAAAAACCTTTTAGCTTAGATAATTTTAACAGTAATATAGTTTTTTTTTTTTTTTATTTTTGGTATAGTATTTATATATTTTAAAAGCCCCGAGAAAGTGATCTATTAAATACAGCTGATAATAAAAGAAGAAAAGAAACTATTTGCTTTCAGGAGTTTTAAACATGAAAATATATTTTAATATGACTGGGGTTAAGAGGATTGTTTGAAAATGGTATATGTATTAGGGCCGAAATTTTACAAATCTGTTATATATATATATTTTTTAATTATTATTGACGCTCTAGCAGTGGTAAAGGTTAAAAATAATGCCATTTCATGATTTCAACTTACTCTCCTTCTTCATACGACATACATTTTTTAACGGTAAATACTACGTAATTTTACAAATTTGTCACAACTAACAAAAATATTTTACTATTCTATAAGAAACGAAAAAATATTTGTTCTAAAAAAAATTTTTGCTACACACCAAGTGATATGTATTGCACATGAACATAGTTCAAGTCGAGGGACATGCAGTCGCGAATAATAATTTAAAAAAAAACGACACAAAGGATATTCAACGTCCGTAGAAGCTGTTCTGTTGGAATAACGGTCTCTTCCTTACGTTGGAAAAACGATTAATTTTACACTCTAATTGGAAAATGAACTAGTTAACAACTGTTTTTAATTAATTGCATTTTTAATTATTGTTTTTGATGAAGTGAAATTAAAACTCATAAATCTTAATAAGTTTCTTATCGTTATGCTTGTTGTACAATTATTAATAAATTTCGATAAAAAATCCCAATTTATAAAGCTATAATATACTTAACACTTGTACTTGAAATATTTCTCTAACATTATAATAGTTCAAGGTTTATAAAATTCACTATTATATACTTATCGTTGATCATTTAGACTACGTGAGTATTCACACCCTTTGGCGCTATTACGGTGTTGGCGTTGTTCCTCCCTTTCACTTTTCGTGGCCACGGCTCTCTAAAAAGCTATGGACTGGTAATATTATATCCATAGAGTGATTTCTAAACAGTTTTTTGTTTCATACGAGAAATTCTACCTCGACAGGGTTTCGGTAACCTATATCCTTTACAAAATATAAGACAGATGGACTCCGAAAATTGAATTACATATTTAGAAAACCGTTACTATTCTTGTAATGGGATCCTCTTTTCTATATATATTTCAATAGATACTCTCTCATTTTTAATTGTTTATGGTAGAGAAGCTGTTGAAAAAAGAATACCAGAAATCACTAAATCTACGTTTTTTGGGACATATTCATAATTGTCAAAAACGATATTTCAAGAGAAATAGCGTTTACTCCTAAATTTCTTACTTAGCACCAACCTATATAGCACTAATGGTATATTAATTACACCTTTATTCGTTCATAATATCCGAAAATATTTTCACAATAAATTGTTTGCTGCTATCCGTTCAAAAATTTTTTTTTGACCAAATAAATTTTATGATATTATTTTTTGCGGTGATCAAATCTGTTATAAATATCTTTTTATACATATAAAGGGGATTCACAACTTTTATAAATAAAAAGCAAGGCCCAAAAAGGAATGATGTTTTATTGACAAGAATATTTTATGATAGAGACTACTGAATACTATAAATATAATAAAAAAAACAAGCTTAAAATGCAATTTTTAAAAATCCTTTATTAAAAAAACTGAAACAGACATTATAAATAAAAATATAACGTAGTTATTGAACTATCTCATATTTACAATTTTTAAATACGCTTCAGGAGTTTTTTTATAATAGGTAATATTTTTTTTTTTAATTATTTAAAGGAAGAGAAAATGGGTGCATCTCGTATAGACAAGTTGAACTTATTAGACAAGGAAATCGAATCAGAGTTTTCATAGATTTTCTATTTATAATAGATACAAACATTACTACGCTCTAATATTTATGATTGATGTTAATCATATATATTAATAATATAATAAATGTATTGTGAAGTTTTGGGTATTTTTTTCTATATAAACTAAGTCAATGTTAATAATTATAATAACACTTCTACGTTTCTGGAAAATAATAAATATCACTTCACAACATTATATCTTGAAACGATTTACATTTTTTCAAAAGTATAATTGCTTTATTACTGATCTATAAATTAATAAAAATGAGATAAATGATTTACTCCTAAATTGCTTACTTAGCACCAACCTATATAGCACTGATGGTATATTAATTACACCTTTATTCGTTCATAATATCCGAAAATATTTTCACAATAAATGTATAATATATTATTCATTTTCTGGTTCTTATGTGGTTACATGTTCTTTTACCAGACATCCTCTCTTTTTTTTTCTCTTGTATAATACGTAAAAACGGTATAAAATCAGCACCACTACAGGCTATGAAGAATCAGGGATTCAGAACTTTGTGAGGCATATAAATAATATATATCAAACAATTTAATGAATGTAATAAAAGAACTGAACTGTCATTTTTGGCACAAACCATAAATATAAATAAAACAATAAAAAACACTCACCAGTGATGATTCACTCTGAGGTTTTTCAAAAGATACATAAATTTGGTCATTTTTTTTTCAAATCATGGCAAATATCACTCCTTATTTCATGTTGTTTAATCTAATTTTGAGCTTGGATGGCTTTATAATAAGATAAATGATATATGGACTAAACAACAAAGAGCACAAATAATTAATTTTACTTCAAAAAATTATATTAAAACTTTTAGATTTCAATAATATGTTAAAACAGATACTGAGTAAAATGAAATTAGATTTATATTTGACTTGTTTGTAACCGATTTCTTTATGATAATTTTAATAGTGAGTTCATTTTATTTTTTTTTTAAGTGTATTATTGATTAGTAATTTTTGGAATTATTGCACAATATTGAGGTGACCAAACGACGCCTGACATCGCAGTGCTATTAATCCGTCCAAAAAACATCGAGATGATCCGAAGTTCCCTAACCACAGCGGAATGACATAATATCGGGACGGCCCCCTTTCTAGAGCTTCCTATAAATATATACTGGCCATATTCCTAGCATAACCTCCTAAGAATTAAAGTTGTATTGATAATAAATAATTTCAAGAATGCCACTCCGTGATTAAAAATTAAAAGATACTTTGTGAAAGAGATGCCTTTATAGATTGAAGCGGAAAGCCTGACATTAATCACACAAAACTGTTATCTCATTATACAACATTAATATTTTAAATTATACTTTTACTTTTATATTTCCATAGCAGATGAAAAAAAGCTATCATTGGATTGTCTCTATACATCAGCTTGTTAAGACTTACAAGCTGATATATCGATTCTAATGATTAGCAACGCAGTAAATTTTTTATACTTTTTTTTTTGTCTTAGGAGGAGATTAAATTGGTAGAACTTTAACATCAAATGCTGAACGAAGCCTATTCAAATCCTGTTTTGAAACTCTAAATACTTTTTTTTTGTTGACAGGATACTTTTTTGTCACGCATTTCAACCTCAAATAGGTCATGAAATAAATGGCAGACCACACTGCCAGACTAAAAACTAAAGGTCGTGTATAAAGTAATTCTATGACTGTACATCAGCCTCCAATTGTCCCAACTGACTTTGACAGCTCTGTGGTATTTATTTTAAGAATCATACAAGAGTCATTCTAGCCTGTGTGTATGCGAATATATTTCGTTATGTAGGGCATGGGTGTAACTAGGCTGTGGCAGTCGAGGCAATGCCCCGAGGCATCCTATATATCAGGGCCCTGATTAAAGGGATAAAATTTGAAGTAATATTTCATTCGGATTCGTGATCGTTCTGTTTCAGTCATTTATATTCTTGTGCTATTTCTTATCCTTCAGTTGTATTGCCCAAGGTTTGATTTTTAGTTACTTTTAGTTGTGTTTGCTAAAATAGCGATCGTAGTCAGAATCAACCAGTAGGTTTGACATTTTACTATCAATTGAAAATGAACGAGCTAAGGAAGTATACTTTACCTATCTCATCGATATTATTTTCAAAAGTAAAATCTAAGGAAAAGTTATTTAGGCAGTCTAGTCGTACGTCTATGGTTTTGCTATATCGAACTCTACAAATTGGTGTAATCAATTAGTAATAATAATAAGCAGCACATGTTATAAATTTATGTTAAAAATTTATTTATAAATTTATAACATAATATGTTATAAATATAAATATGTCTCAGTTTGATTTATAACATAGATATATATTTAATAAGGATTTGTATAAAACAACTGTTAAATTTCTGTTTATTATTGTTCTAATAATATTCTAGACCTCATGCGTTTGTGCTTTTGATATTTTCCATTTCAAATACCTTTTTTTAAATTTGATATTCTAACAATAATAATAGTTATTTTAACCATTAACGAAGTTTAAAAATATATTTTTTAAACCTGACTACACAGGGCTAACCAACCAAACTTTTAGTATTTTAAATTTTAGAAAATAATCACAAAATAGAGAATTTAAAAAGTAGATCTCTTACTGGAAGAAAACGGATGATAGTTTAAAAGTTACAAAAAAATTTAAATACATGGCTTAATTAAAAATTTATATAAAAATATATGAAAACATGATTGAATGTGGAGTGTCACGCGAAATTTTGGGAAACAAGGGAGACAATTTTAATTACAACTTTCTGCATTGTTAAATTTCTCTAAAATTTGAATTGTAGCTTTCAGAAGTTAGTTGAGTTTTCCAATCTAAAATAGAAATAACTAAACTTTAAATTCAATTTTTCTCAAGGTCATGTGTTTGTAACGCATCACTTTGGTCCAGTCATGTCTTCATACCTATTGTTTGTTGTTGTTTTATTTATTAATTGAATGGCTTGGGCCAATAGTATGAAAAGCCTTAATTTTGTGCAAAATGCTCCTTTGTTTCTCTATAAAACCAATTGTAACTGACTAATATTTTTTACCAATATGAAATGTCTAAGAAATAAAATAAGAATTATAGAATTATTGGAACTGCTCTAATGAACTATTTTCCTTAAATAGCTTTTTATGTTCTTGTTCCAAGTCCTTCATTTATTAAAATAATGACAAAAATGATCAATTTAGGTTAATATAAACGTTATAAGCGATATACAAAAATAAATACTGGAAAAAAAGAATAAATAATAAAGGATTTGCCGGATATGACCTACTCTTAACGGTTGCATCAGCTTGCAACTACAAAAATTTCAATTACTGTAAAGTTGACCATCGACATATTAGTACAAACAATTATTTACATAACATATTTCGTAGAAAAATAATAAAAGTAAAATTATTAAAAAATGAAGAAAAGAATAAGTGAGTTCTTTAGGCATTGAACTTGACATTGGGAAGATTCTCGATGAAAACAAGATGTCATTGGCCGCAGCGTAGTGATGCAATGTGATGGGGCCTCAGTTGTAACCAGCAACTGAGTTATGTAACCGTTTACTTTTTTTCTTACGGATGTTTTTATCTTTTAAATCATTCATTCTAAACCAAATGTTTATATTTTACTGCATATATTAATTTACGCGGCTGCATCACTTGCAAAACTCCTTCCTTGAGAAAATAATACAGGGACTAATGCAATATCATCTGTAAGCAATTATTCAGATATTTTAATAAGTTCTAGTTAATTTTAAACATAATTCTACCTAGTTTACTGTACTGGTAACTTAGAACTATTCATATTCAAATAGTTTTACATTTATCTTTTCTAACTCAATAAAAACAAGGCTTTCTTAAGAGCTCACAAAATTTTAATTTCTTTCTTTTCCAAATTTTATTACTTTGTAGATCTTTTTCTATCACTCGTTCATAAAATGAGTATCCGTGACAAATAACCTAATTGGGTAAATCAGTGCCAATTTTTGACAAATCCAAAAGAAACTTCGACTTAATTGTTCAAAATCGAAAAAGTTTTTTTAGAAGTGGGCTTTCTTTGACTTTATAAGAGACTAAGAAAAACAATCCCAAGTGGAATGTGTTAAAAAAAAAAAAAAAATAATCACTATATATTCACTATTGCTCCGCCCGTAAGGTCCCATTATGATAAATTTAGTTGTGCCACACTATATCCACACTATATATAAGGGAATATTATATTAACGATGGTGCATATATATCTTAACTGTCTTAAACATTTTTTGAGTTATTGCTTTTTGGAGTAAACGACTTTCTTTGTTGAAAATTAATACTTTTTATTTATAGATAGATATTACAATCTGCCACACAGTTGTGGGCAATAGGTAATAATGATGAAACGACTTTCTTAAAAAAAATAAAATAAATAAATAAATTTAAAAAATAAATAATAAATAAATAAATTTAAAAAATAAATAATAAATAAATAAATTTAAAAAATAAATAATAAATAAATAAATTTAAAAAATAAATAATAAATAAATAAATTTAAAAAATAAATAATAAATAAATAAATTTAAAAAATAAATAATAAATAAATAAATTTAAAAAATAAATAATAAATAAATAAATTTAAAAAATAAATAATAAATAAATAAATTTAAAAAATAAATAATAAATAAATAAATTTAAAAAATAAATAATAAATAAATAAATTTAAAAAATAAATAATAAATAAATAAATTTAAAAAAAAAATAAAATAAAAAAATTATGAAGTTTCTGCTGGCCTTTAGAGAAAAGAAAATCAGACATTAGTCTATACGAAATTTTTCTTAGTTTTCGAGGTCTACCACCACCTCTTTAAGTATTACCCTTCCTGCATTTACAGGACCATGTGTATGCAATATGCATTGGATATTTTTTATTACTCTAAAAGTTTTTTAACTGGCTATTTTTTAAGGGTGGGGGGTAATAAAAATTATTGAGGAATAATCATATAGTCCACATTTTTCATTGTATAACTATATAACAATAAAAGATTTCAAGAAAAAAAATTTTCACTACACCCACGATTTTTCATTATAAAACTATATAAAAATAATTGTTTTCTT